>NC_041380.1:305536839-305562331 GCF_002162155.2 Triticum dicoccoides | reverse complement strand
GCGCCACCCTCCTAGGGAGTCCGAATAGGACAAGGAGGAGGGGGCGCGGCCCCCATTTCCTTTCCCTCTCCTTCCTTTTCCCTCCAGTGAAGAAAGGAAAAGGAGGGCCAATCCTACTAGGACTAGGAGTCCTAGTAGGACCCCCCTTGGCGCGCCCCCTCCTGGCTGGCCGCCTCCTCCTCCCCTCCTTTATATATGGGGGTGGGCGGCACACCAATAGTTCTCTTAGCCGTGTGCGGTGCCCCCCTCCGCAGTTTACTCCTCCGGTTATAGTGCTTAGGCGAAGCCCTCTGCATATCACATCACCATCGCCGTCACCATGTCGTCGTGCTGACGGAACTCTCCCTCGACCCTCTGCTGGATCAAGAGTTCAAGGGACGTCATCGAGCTGAACGTGTGCTAAACTCGGAGGTGCCGTACATTCGGTACAAAGATCGGTTGGATCATGAAGGCGTTCGACTACATCAACCGCGTTAACCTAATGGTTCCGCTTTCGATCTACGAGGGTACGTGGAAACACTCTCCCCCTCTCATTGTTATGCATCTCCTAGATAGATCTTGCGTGATCGTAGGAATTTTTTTGAAATTGCATCCCACGTTTCCCAACACTGTGTGAGATGCAGTACAAAATATCTTAGAGCATCGTCGGTGTAGAGTACGCCTATGGCTTATGCGAGAAGGTGCGTCGGCTACAGTCCACCACCGGCGTGTCAAGCATGAAGGAAATATGCCCTAGAGGCAATAATAAAGTTATTGTGTATTTCCTTATATCATGATAAATGTTTATTATTCATGCTAGAACTGTATTAACCGAAAACATAATACATGTGCGAATACATAGACAAACAGAGTGTCACTAGTATGCCTCTACTTGACTAGCTCGTTGATCAAAGATGGTTAAGTTTCCTAACCATAGACATGAGTTGTCATTTGATTAACGGGATCACATCATTAGGAGAATGATGTGATTGACTTGACCCATTCCGTTAGCTTAGCACTTGATCGTTTGGTTTGTTGCTATTGCTTTCTTCATGACTTATACATGTTCCTATGACTATGAGATTATGCAACTCCCGTTTACCGGAGGAACACTTTATGTGCCACCAAACGTCACAACGTAACTGGGTGATTATAAAGGTGCTCTACAGGTGTCTCCGAAGGTACTTGTTGGGTTGGCGTATTTCGAGATTAGGATTTGTCGCTCCGAATGTCAGAGAGGTATCTCTGGGCCCACTCAGTAATGCACATCACTATAAGCCTTGCAAGCATTGCAACTAATGAGTTAGTTGTAGGATGATGTATTATGGAACGAGTAAAGAGACTTGCCGGTAAGGAGATTGAACTAGGTATTGAGATATCGACGATCGAATCTCGGCAAGTAACATACCAATGACAAAGGGAACAACGTATGTTGTTATGCGGTCTGATCGATAAAAATCTTCGTAGAATATGTAGGAGCCAATATGGGCATTCAGGTCCCGATATTGGTTATTGACCAGAGAGGTGTCTCGGTCATGTCTACATAGTTCTCGAACCCGTAGGGTCCGCACACTTAACGTTCATTGACGATATAGTACTATGAGTTATGTATGTTGGTGACCGAATGTTGTTCGGAGTTTTTGGATGAGATCACGGATATGATGAGGAACTCCACAATGGTCTGGAAGTAAAGATTGATATGTGGATAGTAGTGTTTGATCTCCGGAAGGGTTCCAGAATTCACCGGAAGGGGTTCCGGATGTTTCCCGAAATGTTTGGGCACGAGAACACTTTATCTGGGCCAAAGGGGAAAGCCCACGAGGTTTTTGGAAAGCGCAAAAGGAAGTTTTGCGGAGTCCAGGGGCCAGACGCCAGGGTCCCTGGCGTCTGGGTCCAGATACCGGGAACTCTGGCGTGTGGCCCTGGAGTCCGAGAAGGACTCTTGCCTTTTGGGTGAAACCAACTTTGTGGAGGCTTTTACTCCAAGTTTTGACCCCAAGGCTCAACATATAAATAAAGGGGCAGGGCTAGCACCCAAGACACATCAAGAAACACCAAGCCGTGTGCCGGCTACCCCGTCCCCTCTAGTTTATCCTCCATCATAGTTTTCGTAGTGCTTAGGCGAAGCCCTGCAGAGATTGTTCTTCACCAACACCGTCACCACGCCATCATGCTGCCGGAACTCATCTACTACTTCGCCCCTCTTGCTGGATCGAGAAGGCGAGGACGTCATCGAGCCGAATGTGTGCAGAACTCGGAGGTGCCGTGCTTTCGCTACTTGGATCGGTCGGATCATGAAGACGTACGACTACATCAACCGCGTTGATATAACGCTTCTGCGAACGGTTTACGAGGGTACATAGACAATACTCTCCCCTCTCATTGCTATGCATCACCGTGATCCTGTGTGTGCATAGGAATTTTTTTGAAATTACTATGTTCCTCAACAGTGGCATCTGAGCCTGGTTTTATGCGTAGATATTATATCCACGAGTAGAACACAAGTGAGTTGTGGGCGATATAAGTCATACTGCTTACCAGCTTGTCATACTTTGGTTCGGCGGTATTGTTGGATGAAGCGGCCCGAACCGAGATTACGCGTACGCTTACGCGAGACTGGTTCTACCGACGTGCTTTGCACACAGGTGGCTGGCGGGTGTTAGTTTCTCCAACTTTAGTTGAACCGAGTGTGGCTACGCCCGGTCCTTGAGAAGGTTAAAACAACACTAACTTGACGAACTATCGTTTTGGTTTTGATGTGTAGGTAAGAACGGTTCTTGCTCAGCCCGTAGCAGCCACGTAAAACTTGCAACAACAAAGTAGAGGACGTCTAACTTGTTTTTACAGGGCATGTTGTGATGTGATATGGTCAAGGCATGATGCTAAAAAAATTTGTATGAGATGATTATGTTTTGTAACCGAGTTATCGGCAACTGGCAGGAGCCATATGGTTGTCGCTTTATTGTATGCAATGCAACCGCCCTGTAATGCTTTAC
This sequence comes from Triticum dicoccoides, assembly GCF_002162155.2. Classification (NCBI taxonomy): domain Eukaryota; kingdom Viridiplantae; phylum Streptophyta; class Magnoliopsida; order Poales; family Poaceae; genus Triticum; species Triticum dicoccoides. Next base: position 305,559,356 of record NC_041380.1, on the reverse strand, counting down.
TTTATCACTAAGCGGTAGCGATAGTCATAGAAGCATAAGTTGGTGATACGACAACGATGCTACGATGGAGATCAAGGTGTCACGCCGGTGACGATGGTGATCATGACGGTGCTTCGAAGATGGAGATCACAAGCACAAGATGATGATGGCCATATCATATCACTTATATTGATTGCATGTGATGTTTATCTTTTTATGCATCTTATCTTGCTTTGATTGACGGTAGCATTATAAGATGATCTCTCACTAAATTATCAAGGTATAAGTGTTCTCCCTGAGTACGCACCATTGCGACAGTTCTTCGTGCTGAGACACCACGTGATGATCGGGTGTGATAGGATCTACGTTCAAATACAACGGGTGCAAAACAGTTGCACACACGGAATACTCAGGTTAAACTTGACGAGCCTAGCATATAACAGATATGGCCTCGGAACACGGAGACCGAAAGGTCGAGCGTGAATCATATAGTAGATATGATCAACATAGTGATGTTCACCATTGAAACTACTCCATCTCACGTGATGATCGGACATGGTCTAGTTGATATGGATCACGTGATCACTTAGAGGATTAGAGGGATGTCTATCTAAGTGGGAGTGCTTTAATAATTTGATTAACTGAACTTTAATTTATCATGAACTTAGTCCTGGTAGTATTAGCATATCTATGTTGTAGATCAATAGGTCGTGATGTTGCTCCCCATTTATTATTTATATGTTCCTAGAGAAAACTAAGTTGAAGGATGTTAGTAGCAATAATGCGGATTGGATCCATGATATGAGGTTTATCCTCATTGCTGCATAGAAGAATTATGTCCTTGATGCACCGCTAGGTGACAGACCTATTGCAGGAGAAGATGCAGACGTTATGAACGTTTTGACAAAAGCTCGGTATGATGACTACTTGATAGTTAAGTGCACCATGCTTTACGGCTTAGAACCGGGACTTCAAAAATGTTTTGAACGCCACGGAGCATATAAGATGTTCCAAGAGTTGAAACTAGTATTTCATACTCATGCCCGTGTCGAGAGGTATGAGACCTCTAACAGTATTTTGCCTACAAGATGGAGGAGAATAGCTCAACCAGTGAGCATGTGTTCAGATTGTCTGGGTACTACAATTGCTTGAATCAAGTGGGAGTTAATCTTCTAGATAAGATAGTAATTGACAGAATTCTCTATTCACTATCACCAAGTTACTAGAACTTCGTGATGAACTATAATATGCAAGGGATGACGAAAGTAATTCCCGAGCTCTTCACGATGTTGAAATCGACAAAGGTAGAAATCAAGAAAGAGCACCAAGTGTTGATGTTTAACAAGACCACTAGTTTCAAGTAAAGGGGCAAAGGGAAGAAAGGGGAACTTCAAGAAGAACGGCAAGCAAGTTGCTACTCAAGAAGAAGCCCAAGTCTGTACCTAAGCCTGAAACTAAGTGCTTCAACTGCAAAGGGACTGGTCACTGGAAGCGGAACTACCCTAAGTATTTGGTGGATAAGAAGGATGGCAAAGTGAACAAAGCTATATTCGATATACATGTTATTGATGTGTACTTTACTAGTGTTTATAGCAACCCCTCGATATTTGATACTGGTTCAGTTGCTAAGAATAGTAACTCGAAGTGGGAGTTGCAGAATGAACAGAGACTAGTTAAGGGTGAAGTGACGATGTGTATTGGAAATGGTTCCAAGATTGATATGATCATCATCGCACACTCCCTATACTTTCTGGATTAGTGTTAAACCTAAAATAAATGTTATTTAGTGTTTGCATTGAGCATGAATATGATTGGATCATGTTTATTGCAGTACGGTTATTCATGTAAGTAAGAGAATAATTGTTGTTCTGTTTACATGAATAAAACCTTCTATGGTCATACACCCAATGAAAATGGTTTGTTGGATCTCGATCGTGGTGATACACATTTTCATAATATTGAAGCGAAAATATGCAAAGTTAATAATGATAGTGCAACTTATTTGTGGCACTTCTGTTTAGGTCATATTGGTGTAAAGTGCATGAACAAAATCCATGCCGATGGGCTTTTGGAATCACTTGATTATGAATCAGTTGATCCTTGTGAACCATGCCTCTTGGTCAAGATGACTAAAACGCCGTTCTCCGGAACAATGGAGCAAGCAACAGATTTGTTGGAAATCATACATACTGATGTATGTGGTCCGATGAGTGTTGAGGCTCGCGGTGGGTATCGTTATTTTCTAACCTTCACAGATGATTTGAGTAGATATGGGTATATCTACTTGATGAAACATAAGTCTGAAACATTTGAAAAGTTCAAAGAATTTCAGAGTGAAGTGGAAAATCATTGTGACAAGAAAATAAGGTTTCTACGATCTGATCGCGGAGACAAATATTTGAGTTATGAGTTTGGTCTTCAATTAAAACAATGTGGAATAGTTTCACAAATTCGTGCCACCTGGAACACCATAGCATAATGGTGTGTTCGAACGTCATAACCATACTTTATTGGATATAGTGCAATCTATGATGTTTCTTACTGATTTACCACTATAGTTTTGGGGTTATGCGTTAGAGACAGTTGTATTCACGTTAAATAGGGCACCATCTAAATCCGTTGAGACGACACCGTATGAACTATGGTTTGGCAAGAAACCTAAGCTGTCGTTTCTTAAAGTTTGAGGTGCAATGCTTATGTGAAAAAGTTTCAACCTGATAAGCTCAGACCCAAATCGGAGAAGTGCGTCTTCATAGGATACCCAAAAGAAAATGTTGGGTACACCTTCTATCACAGATCCGAAGGCAAGATATTCATTGTGGAGAATGGATCCTTTCTAGAGAAGGAGTTTCTCTCGAAAGAAGTGAGTGGGAGGAAAGTAGAACCTGATAAGGTAACTGTACCTGCTCCCTTATTGGAAAGTAGTTCATCACAGAAATTTGTTCCTGTGACTACTACACCAATTAGTGTGGAAGCTAATGATGATGATCATGTAACTTCAGATCAAGTTACTACCGAACCTCGTAGGTAAACCAGAGTGAGATCCGCACCAGAGTGGTACGGTAATCCTATTCTGGAGGTCATGTTACTTGACCATGGCGAACGTACGAACTATGAGGAAGCGATAATGAGCCCAGATTCCATGAAATGGCTTGAGGCCATGAAATCTAAGATGAGATCCATGTATGAGAACAAAGCATGGACTTTGATTGACTTGCCCAATGATCGGCGAGCCATTGAGATTAAATGGATCTTCAAGAGGAAGACGGACGCTGATAGTAGTGTTACTATCTACAAAGCTAGAATTGTCGCAAAAAGATTTTCGACAAGTTCAAGGTGTTGACTACGATGAGATTTTCTCACTCGAATCTATGCTTAAGTCTGTCCGAATCAAGTTAGTAATTGCCGCATTTTATGAAATCTGGCAAATGGATAAACAAAACTGCATTCCTTAATGGATTTATTTAAGAAGAGTTGTATATGATGCAACCAGAAGGTTTTGTCAATCCTAAAGGTGCTAACAAAGTGTGCAAGCTCCAGTGATCCATCTATGGTCTAGTGCAAGCATCTCGGAGTTGGAATATACGCTTTGATATGTTGATCAAAGCATATTGTTTTATACAGACTTGCGGTGAAGCCTGTATTTATAAGAAAGTGAGTGAGAGCACTACAACATTTCTGATAAGTATATGTGAATGACATATTGTTGATCGGAGATAATGTAGAATTATTCTGCAAAGCATAAAGGAATGTTTGAAATGAGTTTTTCAAAGAAAGACCTTGGTGAAACTGCTTACATATTGAGCATGAAGATCTATAGAGATAGATCAAGATGCTTGATAAATGAGTACATACCTTGACAATATTTTGAAGTAGTTCAAAATGGAACAGTCAAAGAAAGAGTTCTTGCCTATGTTACAAGGTGTGAAACTGAGCAAGACTCAAAGCCCGACCACGGCAGAAGATAGAAAGAGAATGAAAGTCATTCCCTATGCCTCAGCCATAGGTTCTATAAAGTATGCCATGTTGTGTACCAGATCTATTGTATACCCCACCACTGAGTTTGGCAAGGGAGTACAATAGTGACCTAGGAGTAGATCACTGGACAACGGTCAAAATTATCCTTAGTGGAATAAGGATATGTTTCTCGATTATGGCGGTGACAAAAAGGTTCGTCTTAAAGGGTTACGTCGATGCAAATTTTGACACTAATCCAGATGACTCTAAGTCTCAATCTGGATACGTATTGAAAGTGGGAGCAATTAGCTAGAGTAGCTCCGTGCAGAGCATTGTTGACATAGAAATTTGCAAAATACTTACGGATCTGAATGTGGCAGACCCGTTGACTAAACTTCTCTCACAAGAAAAACATGATCACACCTTAGTACTCTTTGGGTGTTAATCAGATAGCGATGTGAACTAGATTATTGACTCTAGTAAACCCTTTGGGTGTTGGTCACATGTCGATGTGAACTATGGGTGTTAATCACATGGTGATGTGAACTATTGGTACTAAATCACATGGCGATGTGAACTAGATTATTGACTCTAGTGCAAGTGGGAGACTGAAGGAAATATGCCCTAGAGGCAATAATAAAGTTATTATTTATTTCCTTATATCATGATAAATGTTTGTTATTCATGCTAGAATTGTATTAACCAGAAACATAATACATGTGTGAATACATAGACAAACAGAGTGTCACTAGTATGCCTCTACTTGGCTAGCTCGTTGATCAAAGATGGTTAAGTTTCCTAACCATAGACATGAGTTGTCATTTGATTAATGGGATCACATCATTTGGAGAATGATGTGATTGACTTGACCCATTCCGTTAGCTTAGCACTTGATCATTTAGTTTGTTGCTATTGATTTCTTCATGACTTATACATGTTTCTATGACTATGAGATTATGCAACTCCCGTTTATCGGAGGAACACTTTGTGTGCCACCAAATGTCACAACATAACTGGGTGCTTATAAAGGTGCTCTACAGGTGTCTCCGAAGGTACTTGTTGGGTTGGCGTATTTCGAGATTAGGATTTGTCACTCCGATTGTCGGAGAGGTATCTCTGGGCCCACTCGGTAATGCACATCACTACAAGCCTTGCAAGCATTAAAACTAATGAGTTAGTTGCGGGATGATGTATTACGGAACGAGTAAAGAGACTTGCCGGTAACGAGATTGAACTAGGTATTGAGATACCGACGATCGAATCTCGGGCAAGTAACATATCGATGACAAAGGGAACAACGTATGTTGTTATGCGGTCTGACCGATAAAAATCTTTGTAGAATATGTAGGAGCCAATATGGGCATTCAGGTCCCGATATTGGTTATTGACCAGAGAGGTGTCTCGGTCATGTCTACATAGTTCTCGAACCCGTAGGGTCCGCACACTTAACGTTCATTGACGATATAGTACTATGAGTTATGTATGTTGGTGACCGAATGTTGTTCGGAGTTTTTGGATGAGATCACGGATATGATGAGGAACTCCACAATGGTCTGGAAGTAAAGATTGATATGTGGATAGTAGTGTTTGATCTCCAGAAGGGTTCCGGAATTCACCGGAAGGGGTTCCGGATGTTTCCCGAAATGTTTGGGCACGCGAACACTCTATTTGGGCCAAAGGGGAAAGCCCACGAGGTTTTTGGAAAGCGCAAAAGGAAGTTTTGTGGAGTCCAGGGGCCAGACAATAGGGTTCCCGGCGTCTGGACCCAGACGCCGGGAAGCCTGGCGTCTGGCCCTGGAGTCCGAGAAGGACTCTTGCCTTTCGGGTGAAACCGACTTTGTGGAGGCTTTTACTCCAAGTTTCGACCCCAAGGCTCAACATATAAATAGAGGGTCAGGGCTAGCACCCAAGACACATCAAGAAACACCAATCCGTGTGCCGGCTACCCCGTCCCCTCTAGTTTATCCTCCGTCATAGTTTTCGTAGTGCTTAGGCGAAGCCCTGCAGAGATTGTTCTTCACCAACACCGTCACCACACCGTCGTGCTGCCGGAACTCATCTACTACTTCGCCCCTCTTGCTGGATCGAGAAGGCGAGGACGTCACTAAGCCGAACGTGTGCAGAACTCGGAGGTGCCGTGCTTTCGGTACTTGGATCGGTCGGATCGTGAAGACGTACGACTACATCAACCGCGTTGATATAACGCTTCCGTGAACAGTCTACGAGTGTACGTAGACAATACTCTCCCCTCTCGTTGCTATGCATCACCATGATCCTGTGTGTGCGTAGGATTTTTTTTAAATTACTACATTCCCCAACAAAGCACACTAGCTGGCTCCCCAAATATCATTGCACTGTTCAATCCTCGCCACTGAAAGAAGGCAACATGGACCCGCGTCGTGAGGGCAACTTTGACGGCCCACTTCGGCGAGAGCGCGGCCGCAGCCGCCATGCGCGTGCTAACAAGATGCATGAGCGTGGCCACAAACTATGACTGGGCGGCCAAGGCAGCCCAAACGGCCGTTGTTGCTTCTCATGTGGCAGCGACAACATCTGCCTCGGCGACAGCAACTGGCGAGAGCGCCACAACAGCTGTCTGTTCTGGAGCAGCGGCCTTAGCCCTGATGGAGGCTGCCCACGACCATGTCGAGGCCGCCCACGCCCAGCTCGTGGCGGTCACCGCACAAATCGAATGAAGCTTCTCCGACAACAGTCGGCAACCCACGGCCGAAGAGTTGGCAATCGCCGAGAGCGTTCGAGCAGCCGTTTGTTCCTCCGCCACATACCTTACCACGACGAAGCACGTCCAAGCCTAGATCCTGGCCGTCCACACCCAGCTCGTGGTGTCCTTTTCCAAAAAAATGGCGGACGCGGATGGCGAGATGCTTGCCAAGTATGGTGAGATGGATGCCATGGAGCCCCTTCCCCAGGAGTCCGTCGGGCGCGAGCTGGACATGGAGGAGGCGGCGGAGATCGACGAGCACCAGCCGTAGTAGTACTCTTTGTTTTCTTTAATTAAGAGCGCCGATCTTTAATTTGTTAGAGTAATGTTTACGTCAGCTAGCTCTGTTTAATTGCTGAACTTGCTCGATTAAGAAGTGTGGGTGTGCTGTCCTTTGTGTACCCAAATTATGCAATGACGTGGATGACCACTGTAACCAGGGAAATTCGAACCAAATTTTTTTACGTTCAAACTCATCACACACGGCTTTAGATATCTGGATCGTTTGTGATGTTCATATATCGTACATAGTTCTAAATAAGGGACCATGTTTGATGACACTTTGCGTGCCAGTTTTTTCGTAGAACCGATTCAGAATTTTCGGCTTCTACGGGAATATCTGCCTCCCCGCCCCCTCCCCTTACCAAAAGCCACATTTCCCATGTTTCCGCCTTCCTTTCCAAGTTGAAACCTTCATTCCTTGCTTGCAGCGCCACGTCCTTGCTGGTGACCCTCCTTCATGCTGCTCGGCCTCGTTTATCCAGGTCTGGGTATAAGCTTCTCACAAACCAGAGCTTCTCACAACAAGCGTGATGGTTTTGGTAGGGAACGTGCCACCTTTGGGGACAAAATGATATCCGTTGCCTCTTATTGCTTTCAAAAAATTTCTAGTGTCAACATAGAACAGCAGGAGTGTTGTGTTTAATTTTGGAATTTTTCGGGGTTCGTTTGGACATTTTTATACATTAACTGGGTTTTGTAGGCATTTCAGGTGCATAATTAAAATTTGAACTACATGCACATGCTCCAGTGCATATAAACTGGTTAAACAAATCAAATATGTGTCCTTGGTTGCATGCTTAGGTCCCATGCAAGAAACGGGAATGAATTTCAAACACCCTGCCACCATCACTCGGCCACAAACATTGAGATACTTGGTTTTTAAATTCGAGTAAATCCAAAACTCATCTGAAATTCATGAAACTTGGCATGCTATCATGGAGTGGCACTGACATGCCGTGGTAAAAAATTTGTCCCATTTGGGGCAGGTTTGGGTATAAGCTTCTCCCAAACCAATGCTTTTCACAACAAGCATGATGGTTTCAGTAGGGAACGTGCCACCTTTGGGGATGAAACGATATCAGTTGCCTCTTATTGCTTTCAAAAAAATTCTAGTGTCAACATAGAACAACAGAAGTGTTGTGTTTAATTTTGGAATTTTTTGGGGTTCGTTTGGACATTTTTATACACTAACTGGGTTTTCTAGGCATTTTATGTGCATATTTCAAATTTGAACTACATGCACATGCTCCACTGCATATAAATTGGTTGAAAAATCAAATTAATGTCCTTCGGTGCATGCTTAGGTCCCATGCAAGAAATGGGAATGAATTTCAAACACCAGGGCACTGTTGATTGCCAGCAAAACATTGAGATAGTTTGTTTTTAAATTCTAGTAAATCCAAAACTCGTCTAAAATTCATGAAACTTGGCATGATATAATGGAATGGCAGCCGACATGCTGTGGTATTTTTCGTGTCCATTTTGAGAGAAGGCGCAGTCGAATAACAGCCAACAAAGGCATTTTGAAACAAATAGATGCCACTGTAACATCTCAAACATTTTGTATAATTTAAATTGTGTGTGTTCTGTTAACCATTCACGTGACGCCACGCCTCACTCTTTTAATGGCCAGGAGGTGTCGTGCGGATAGGTGCTTGAGTGCTTGACTAAACGGGAGGCGTGCGAGCTGTACTCCAATGCGGAGGCTCACCGGGAAGCATGCGAGTTGTACGCTGCACAGGCTCACCGGGAAGCGTGCAAGCTGTATGCTGCACAGGCTCACCGGGAAGTGAGCCCTTTGACTTCCATGGCCGTCTGCCTTGCTCGCATCCTCTCCATTAATGGCGCCCAAGCCGCATTTTAATATGGTTTTTGAATATAAAACACTCATTGCAAATGTTTTAGTTAGAACACCCATATGCAAAACCGACAACTTCCCCAGGAAGCCAAGGGAAAATGTGCCTAGCAGGACTTGTGCAGCTCTTGATCGCAAACATTTTAGTTAGAACACCCGTATGCAAACTGACAGCTTCCCTAGGAAGCCAAGAGAAAATGTGACGAGCAGGATTTCTGCAGCTCTTGGTCGCAAACGCTTTAGATAGAACACCCGTATGCAAAGTGAGAGATATGGTCTTCCCCCGTAAGTCGAGGGAAAATTCACAGCGCAGGATTTGTGCATCCCTTCAATGCAAACGGTTGTTTTGCATGACCCGTGTGCAACCACGTACAAACAATTTGGTAAGATTTGCATCTGTCATATTGGGTATGTTGCCATTTGTCAAACTGGAGAGATTGGCATTTGTTGATCTAGTAAAATTGCCATTTGTCAATCCTTGTAACACTGCGATTCATCAAAATATGCAGCTAAAAATCACTAGCACTATCTAATTTTTGCAACTAAAATTCAGTAATTAAGCATAGATTTCATTCATAGATTAAGCAGTGGTTCTTAATTTATACAAACAGTTCAACTCGACAGCTGAACCGACCAAAATTTTCCCCAATTGTTGCCAACCACGTACTGAAATAGCTAGTTCAACTATATATACTAGCTAATTTTAAGTACGTTGTACAGTTCCACCAGACATCTATAGTCAGATGAACTAAACAAAATAGCCCATAAATACTACTACTATGGAGGGGCTTTGTGCTACTTCCGGCAACCTCTCCTCTGCCGAGCGCGCTCAATATGGTGCCTGCCACTGATGCACGTTCAGCGACGCTTGCCAGCTCGAACGCCCACTGCTGCTCCAGACGGTCCCTCTCGAAGCAGCCGGACTGCTCGTAGATCTCGTGATTCCTCGCCTCTGCATTTGCGTGTGTTGCGGCCATGGCTGCGGTAAGGCTCTTCGCATGCTCGATGAGGCGCTCCTCCTCCTCCCGCAGGAACTTGATGTAGCGCGCAAGTTCGCTGACGCACGTGCGGGCCTCCACCTCTGCCTCCCACCTTAGGGCGGCGGTGGCAGAGCGGGTGATGATCCCGACGGTCGACGGTGTGCTGGCGGCCACGGCGGCCGACGATGGGGTGGCGGTCATGACGGCCACCTCCCGCCTTCAGGCCGCGGTGGTGGAGCGGGTGATGGTTGGCAGTGGGTTGGCGGCCATGACGGCCACCTCCCGCCTTCAGGAAGCAGCGGTGGAGCGGGCGATGGCCCTGGCTTTCGACGGTGGTGTGGCGGCAACGGCGGGCAACAGCTGCCGACGGGCAGCGGTGGCGGAGCGTGTGGTGGGTGTTCCGCCCACACCCAACAGGGACGCGATGCGCACTACACTACACTTGGGACTGAGCCGCCGCCGCGGTGTAGCCTCCCAGCTGGAGCTGTCCTCTGATGATGACAGAGTGGCTGAGCGACAATGATGGACCGGTGCCATTGGCGATTGTGGGAGAAGCAGACGAGATAAGCAAGAGGGAGGGAGGGGAAAATGCAACACCAGGACTCGCAGGTCGTGAGGGTTTATATAGCAGGCCGGTAAAGCATTGGGATTTTGGGGGATTTCACGAAGTCGGGCGGGAAGCTTGTGCGGGAACCTGCGAGGTTGCACGGGAATGGGCTCACCGACGATTCATTGGCGCCACTTGAAGCCACTGTTTGGCCAAAAAACGCCCCTGCGTGCTACGCAAGCTTGCGCTGTAAGCCGTCTGCAGCAGCGGGGTGACAAGATGTGCAAGAGGAGGACAAAAGGACACATACGGTTAATACAAAAAAAACGTTTGCGATTTAATTACCTACTATACTCCCATCCTAGTTTATAAGTAGGATTTAACTAATAAAATACGAATGCATGTCGCCGAAGATTATATCGTTGGATTCGTATTTGAACATAGTTTCAAGTTATACAATTTTTGTAACATGCATTAACACTTTTTTTGTTAAATTAAGGTTATATACCAGCAAGCGTATGCCCGCAACATACACGGCCTATTCCATCACAAACAGCTCGGATGGATCAACTGTATGCCACGTATCGCACACACAACTGTAATCTGATTCGTGCTTGATGTCTCCCTCATTGCTCACATAGTTCGTCTTATTTGCCACGTATCACTATGCCGCCCTCTGCTCGCGTCCCTCGGCGCGCTCTACTCGCCGTTAGGCGCTGCGGCGCGCTCTGCTCGCATCTGTTAGCGCGCTCTTCTTGCATCCATCGGCACGCTCGGCTTGTGGACAACTTTTCCTTGCATGTTCAACTGCTATATGCATGCACACGTTCACGTCGGGGCCCCCATATGCATGCGGTTGCGCCGCGCGCGTTGCGACACGATGCAGTTACGTGCGGCACGATGGAGTTACGCGCTCCAAATTAGAACTGACATCAGGGCCTGTCGATATTCCTGGTCGTCCAGCTTCCCCTTTAATTCCCGCGGCCATTATAACCTTAGTCTCTTCAACCTTTCGATCGTGCCCCACAACACAACAAGCACACCCACAATGACACATAGAGAGGGGATGTCTAGTGGCGCTTCAATAGAGTTTGGCGAGCATAGAGTGCAGACCCACGCGAGGGAGAAGGATCTGTCGGTGGTGTACACCATCGACCCGGCCGTGGTGGACGACTACATCAACATCGTTGAGCAGTTGCTTGCTCGAGACAAGTACAAGGTGGCCGACATCGACCTCCAGTACACCGTCGGTCGTCCCGGCATAGATCAGAAGGTTGTCGTCGCCCAGTTATGCGTGTGCCATCATGTCCTCATCTACCACTACTGCATGGCCACAGAGCCTTGCGACTGTTTCAACAGGTTTGTCAACAGCACCGACTACAAGTTCTCCATGATGGAAACCACCGACGATGTAAAAGCGCTCAGTGTTACGGGCTTGGCCTGCAAGAACCTTGTCGAAATCCGTGACCACTATAGGGGCTAGGGCAACACGAAGAAGGACTTCCTGGTTGAACTCGCCTCGACCATCATCGACCCCTACTACGAAAAGATGAAGCAGGATGCCCAGAGAATAAGTCCCCTATCCTGGCACAGGGCCTGAATGCGGCAACTGGATGAACCTCACCTCGGGTTCACGGCCAAGAGCATGTACACATGCTACAAGATGCACAAGCGGATCATTGACATGAAGGAGTGCCTCGTTACCCAAATCGACGAGCCAGGATCGAGCCACAAGTAGAGCAAGCGTCACAAGAAGTAGATGATGATCAGATGATCGTTTATGCTAGTTAATCATGCATGTAATATATAGTTTACTTTATTGGTGTGTGGAAATGTCATGTGTGTAGTAGCCACCTATGTAATTATGCATGTAATAGTTTACTTTGGTGTGTGCAAATTCCATGGTTGTAGTAGCCACCTATGTAAGTGGATGTTTAATCTTGTTATGCAACCATGTCCTTATAAGTGTGTATATATATGTTGTTGTTCTATATGCAATCCCATCGCACAACACACACGTCTTATTAGCAGCAACCGTCTGTGTTATTATCGGTCTTCACACACATTTCTTATTACAAACTTGTTTGTCACATATCACACACATCTTGTTATATTGAACCATTTCTATTCTCTTGTCTCAACACAAAGAGTTCATCCGAGTGAACTGCATGTCGTATATCTCACACACCTTGATCTGGTTGACCGTTTCTTTTGTGTTGCCTAATCACAAACAGTTCATCCAAGTGAAGCATATGCTATATATCACACACGCCTTCATCTGGCTGCCCATTTCTTTTGTTCCGCCTCATCGCAAACAGTTCATTGAACTTAACCGTATGCCCTGCATCGCACATGCAACTAAAATCTGAACCGTGTTTGATGCATCCTCTATCGCAAACGTTTTGCACCTTTTTGACGGTTCTTTTACACCACCGTTTGCGATTATTGCATCGCACACAGTTTCATCGAAGGGTCTCTGGTCGTAGTGTCGCGTTAGCAGCATTCTGCAGTAGTGGCAGGTAATCCACACTCGACCCCCATCCTCCTCCTCCTTCCACATCCCACATGCCCCGACCGCAGGCGCGACACCTTGCACCCAAATCTTCGACCCCTCCACAAAATAAGCGCCTCCCTAAGCCATGGTGCACGCCGTATAGCTAGGAGCTCAAGGAGCATTTGGCAGTGGAGAAGCAAATCGCGGCCACACGCGCGGGTGAGGTGGTGATGGCTTCCATTCATGCCAACCCCCAGATCTTGGAGGAGCACCTCCCAATTTGCTAGCTACGCCGGTTAAGTATGCTTGGTTTACCCGCTGCTTGTGTTGCTCCTGCCTTTCCTTAACAAATTCTAGTGAATTGTGCTATCTAATTTTACCATGCAATCTGTTGCTCTAGTGTATATGTTCTATATGTCGTGCAGTGTGGTCCTCACTTATTAACTGTTATGTTAATTAGTTGTCATCTTTAGTTAACTGTTTGGTTCAACTCTGTAAATGTGATGTTCAATTCCTTAAGCTACAATTTTGTATTGTCTTCCATGTGAGAAATAAATCGAATTTATCTTTACAAAATACATGAGAAACGAATACAATTGCTATATTTCCAAGTTGTCAAGCATGCTTGGTTTGGTTAACTGTCTGATCTTCTAGTATGTTATACATTGTGCAATGTGGTGCTCACTTAACGTTTGGTTCATTTGTTGTGGTGTTTAGTTAACTATTTGGTTCAATTTTGCAATGTGATGTTCAATAGTTGTGGGTGCATTCTGTTATTGTATACCATGTGAGAAGTAAATCAAATTTGGCTGTACTAAATACATGATAAACAAATACAATTGCTATATTTCCAAGTTTTTAAGCATGCTTGGTTTGGTTAACTGACTGGTCTTCTATTAGGAGTATGTTATATTGTGCAATGTGGTGCTCAGTAAACGTTTGGTTCATTTATTATGGTGTTTAGTTAACTGTTCGGTTCAATTCTGCAATGTGATGTTCAATTGTTGTGGGTGCATTTTGTTATTGTATACCATGTGAGGAATAAATTGAATTTGGTTGTACTACATACATGAGAAACAAATACAATTGCTATAATTCTAAGTTGTTAAGCATGCTTGGTTTGGTTAACTGTCTGATCTTCTATTAGGAGTATGTTATATTGTGCAATGTGGTGCTTAGTTAATGTTTGGTTCATTTGTTGTGGTGTTTAGTTAACTGCTTGGTTCAATTCTGTAATGTGATGTCCAATTGTCGTGGATAGAATTTTGTATTGTTGTGCATGTGAGGAATAAATCGAATTTGGCTACACTTAATACATGAGAAACATATACACGTGCTATATTTGCTAGTTCTTAATCATGCTTGGTTTGGATAAATGGGTTTTCCATGTGGCTTAAATTAATCTGATCAATCTGCAATGTGCTTATTTTTTATCAATATATTTTACTGATAGCATCTGAACCCTCACTTAACCTGATGACCAACTACCTTATATGTGTTGTAGGGAAACAATGGGAAGCACTGAGGTTTACAATCAAGGTTAGCACGTGCATGGTCCATTTTCTAATAACACATTATTGTGCAATTGCAGGTGTCAGTGTCAAAACCGGCGGATCTCGGGTAGGGGGTCCCGAACTGTGCGTCTAGGCGTATGGTAACAGGAGACGAGGGACACAATGTTTTACCCAGGTTCGGGCCGTATTGATGGAGGTAAAACCCTACGTCCTGCTTGATTAATATTGATGATATGGGTAGTACAAGAGTAGATCTACCACGAGATCAGAGAGGCTAAACCCTAGAAGCTAGCCTATGGTATGATTGTTGTTCTTTTTTCTATGGACTAAAACCCTCCGGTTTATATAGACACCGGAGAGGGCTAGGGTTACACAGAGTCGGTTACAATGGTAGGAGACCTACATATCCGTATCGCCAAGCTTGCCTTCCACGCCAAGGAAAGTCCCTTCCAGACACGGGACGAAGTCTTCAATCTTGTATCTTCATAGTCCAGGAGTCCGGCCGAAGGTATAGTCCGGCTATCCGGAGACCCCCTAATCCAGGACTCCCTCAGTAGCCCCTGAACCAGGCTTCAATGACGACGAGTCCGACGCGCAGATTGTCTTCGGCATTGCAAGGCGGGTTCCTCCTCCAAGTACTTCATAGAAGATTTCGAACACAAAGGTAGTGTCCGACTCTGCAAAATAAGTTTCCACATATTGCCATAGAGAGAATAATATTTACACAAATCTAATCTGCCGACGTATTCCGTAGCGTGACATCACACCACGGCCAAGTCTTTATTCGAATTGTTTTACTGTCCCATCTCAGCGCGTTTAGCGAGGCGGTTTCCTTGGCATGTCTTGTCAAAGCAGAGATCGTGTCCCCTTATTCCGGGATTCTCATCAATACGGGCGTGGGTAACCCAACCATACCCGTTGGTATGTTTTCTCGATCAAAGGCGAGTCCCAAACGGTCACAGGGAGGGCCCTTGGTATTTAACCTCTTATAAAGAGACCAAGGCCTTACTCCTTTCTTTCAATCTCAAACGAGTTCGCCCTTCGCCTCGAGTTCCAACACCCAAGGCTCCAGATTTCAGGCGCTTCAGACCTTCGACAATGTCCGGTTCTGACCTTCGAGGCCGATGGATGCCCTCCTCCGTCACGAAGGAGGACGTGCTGAAGTTGAGAGAGGCCAGGTTCTTGATCGGCGAAATCTCGCATAGGCTGCCTGCTCAAGGGCAGGTCATTCCCACTCCCAAGCCTGGTGAGAGTGTGGTGTTCATATCTCACTTCCTTCGGGGGCTAGGCTTCCCGAGGATCCCTTCGTGAGGGGGCTCATGTTTTATTATGGGCTGGAATTTCACGACTTAGCTCCGGAGTCCATCCTCCATATTTCCTCATTCATCATCGTGTGTGAAGCCTTCCTCCGTATTACTCCTCACTTCGGACTATGGCTCAAGACCTTCAAAGTAGAGCCGAAGATGATCGAGGGACGGCACGCGGAGTGCGGAGGTGCTTTTATAAGCAAGAATGCTGGTGCTCCATGGCCCGAGGGCTCTTTTCAAGAGGAGTCCAGCTTATGGCAACGAGAGTGGTTTTATATCACAGCTCCAAGGAGCACCAAGTGGGTGGCGCTGCCTGCTTTCCGCTCGGGTCCCCCACCACGACTGGTGTCATGGGTCAATAAGGGGTTGGACTGGGGGTCGGCAAAGGACGTGCCCTTGTTGCAGGGCCGCATATGAGATCTCCTAGAAAGAGACATCAGTCTGGTCGTGGTGATGCAGGTTATGTTAATTCACCGAGTTCTGCCCTGCAAACGTTGCCCCCTCCGCCTGTGCGAGTTCAACCCGGAGGGACCACGAGTTCTCCAACATTTTCTTGGCATGACGCCCACGGAGATGTACAAATTGTTCTTCGGAACATAAGTAGTGTGTCCGGATTCTACGAAGGACGCAAGTCTGAGCTGCAATCGTCCGGATACTCAAGTAAGTAGCCTTGTGCCCGGACTCGCTATCCGTATATTTATCATAAAATTGCCCCTAAAAGAGTTGTCCTTTAAACAGGAGTGGATAGCGAAAGCAAAGCTAATTAGGTGTCCGACCCCCTCCCCGAGACCATGCAGGGTCCCGTGCTAGTCAGGATGTTGGAGGTTGTGCCTTCAAAGGAAAGCGAGGGAGGGGACAAGGAAGCTACAGCCTCCTCGAAGGAGGTTGTCCGGAAGGGAGGAATCGAAAATTCCTCTCCTCAGGGGAAGAAGAGGACTGCCCCTAAAGACCCGGAGACCATGGCCTCAAAGCGGGGGAAGAAATCTTCACCAGAGGTCCTGTGCTGGGGGATACTTCGGCCGAATTATGCCCTCAAGGGGATCAGCCCTCCACCGAGCCATAAGTAGAGAGGAGTTTTCTTTTTAAGAAACGAGAGAAATCCTTGCTTTATATCTGAGAAAAGTAATCGAAAATTTACCTTGTAGCTCGGACCTTAGCCCTTCTCAGCAGAGCTCGTCTTCAGGGGATCTTCTTCCGGAGATTATGGAGAGCGGAACGCCTCCCCCTGCCGTACCGCCTTGCGAGGCGGGCGACCCTGAGGTATCATCGCGGAGGGTTTCTCCGAATCCGGTAGGACCGGAAGGTAGTCATATGGCTCCCCAAAGCCCTCCGCGTCCGGCCTTCGAAAAGGGCCATCGGACGAGTCCGGCGTCGTCTGGTGCACGGTCGGAGGAGCTGAAGGATCTGCTAGGGTGAGCATCTATCTCAGAGGAGCATCGTGCATTGATGGGTACGGTGATTGAGAGGATTTCATCCGCGGAGAGCGGATTGCACGAGGCCGTCAGGAGTTTACTGACAGGTTTTGAGGTACGCGAAATAATGTACCCTTTTTGGATAGTTGCGCATAAATAAGATGCGCCCCGTGTAGATAGTAGCCCCTGAGACTCTGTGCATTGTCAAAAGTGATGGCGCGCAGAGGATCATAATCCCAGGTCTAACATGCCGCCTTCATACGTAGGTGGCGAAGTGTCCGGTGTCAAGCCGGACTGATGAATTTGCCAAGCTAAAGCGGCAACTTGACGTGGCAGGTGCTGACATCGCGCTTGTCAACAAGCGGCTTGACGAGGCCCAAGGTATGTAATTCCTCCGGCGACACCTAGTAAGAGGAGCTTTATGTCAGTATCTTACAATGTGTGCGCTTGATGCAGATGGTGCTGCTAACATGGAGAATCTTCGGGCGGAACTTGCCCGAGCCAAGGAGCAAGCCAGGAAAAGTGATGCGGCTACCGGAAAGGCAATTGAAGAGCTGAAAGCCAAACAGGCTGCTCACTGCCGAAGCAAGAAGGAAGTGGCCGAGATGGCCGTGAAGCTGAAGAACGCTGCTGACCGTTGCAAGCTTCTGGAAAAAGAAGATCGGGCGGAACAGACGGACCTGGAGAAGGCCATTTCCGATGCCAAGGATGCTCGCTCTGCAATGAGAGCTATGAAGGAGGAGCTGCGTCAGGCCGGAGAGATCGCGGCTGGAAAGCCCTTTATGCTGCGGAGGAAGTTCTGTGATCCTAAACATGCTCCGTTAGACCAGATGTGGAGTACAGCGGACACCTATCTGGATTTTGCAGCGAGTGCCACGGATGCGGCCGAACACTTCCGAGATCAAGAAGATCGTGAAGTGGAAAAGCTCTTTTGGTCGCAGTTCCACAATCCGGGCGTCCACTGTCATTAGCCAATTGTTTGGCCGAATGGGCCGAGCTAAATAGGTTGTCCGGACTCGCCATGAAGTATGTCATGAGTCATCTGTGGCCAGAGAGGCCAGAGCCAAAAAGTTATTTCAACTTGGTGCAGCGGTTCCTTGGTGCGGCGCTGCATATCAATGCGATGAAGAGGTCAGCGTGCATAGAGGGTGCGCGGATGGCTCTTGCCCATGTGAAAACATACTGGGCAGAAATGGAGGCCACCGCTGTTGCATCCCCAGACTCGGATGGAAGCCGAGTACCTGCCGAGCACTATTTTCAGGAAGTTCTGCAAGGCGCTCGTTTACGAGAGATGCAGTGCTCGAAGGATACTATATTCGAATAGCATATATTATTGTAAAACAATATTTTGATAAATTGTAGAAGCTTTTTATACTTGTGCCTGCAAGTATTATAATACCTCCTGTGCGGCCGTTTAACATATATGTATATATAATCTGAAAGATGGCAGTCGTCGGCTTCAGCCCCCACGCACATAATGCGGGGGTGTTTGCAGAAGGCGCATTTTCACACTTGATCCAACATCTTGGTCCTACAAAGGAGGTGATAGCGCAGCGAACTAGGCAATCAGACTATGATGCTTTATCACTTTCACTTAGCCATAGGAGTTTGACAGTGAGGATACTTATATAGCCCCTGATGGCGCCTGCGCTCGCCCGAACTCGGGGCGCGTATGTGCCTGGCCGGGAAGCGGCCCTTCGTTAATGCGGAGAAATCCTAAAGATTCCAGTAAGTCGACTGATTGACCAGTCTCTCGCTATATCATGGCAGACAGTTTTCGGCTTTCTCTACTGAGGTGCTCGTCTGGCCGAACTGGGGCACAATCGCAGTAGTTCTCCTGGTGCCGCCTTAGCCGATAGAGCGGAACATAAGGTGGCAAAACACAGGAGCCGGGCAAACCCAACATTTTACCAAAGACATGATTCGGAGCTGATGCATATAAGGCCAAACTCGCGAGCCAAACACTCCCTAAGGTATTCGGTCTTTATGAGGGCGGGCGGGATAACGCCCTTAGTAATAAGCCCCTAGTGTCCAGGTACGCGCAAAACTCTGACGTGGCCACATGCCAAAACGCCGGCCTCCTCCTTGGTTATACCAAGAAACTAGGGGATATGTATCAACAAGAGACAGTAAAAAAGGTTTACGAGGGTCTTAATCTGAAAAGAATCCTTGGAACGGGTCCCTGCTGCACGTCTGCGCCTGTGTCTCCGTTGTGCCGTATCCTGGACGCGCGTAGCATGGTGTTCATCTGTAAAAGAGAGGAACTTAGTTTAGGAAAGATCGTGCTGAACATGAGTTATACTAAATAAATGAAGTATAAATCGAAATGGGTAAAATTGAGCTTTATTGTCTCTTGTTTTATATGCGCGGAGCCCCTAGTACATGGGTATATGGCTATTAAGCCTTTATCAATTGTATGTTTATGCCGGACTCGTCTAGCCGTGTCCATGGTCTTGACGACCTGTTTAGGTGCTTTGGCTGGTGAAGCAGCTTTATTGTGGGGCTGTCAAGGCAGCCGCACTGTCTTCCGCGCGGGAGGAACACTCAATGTTTTCCCTTTAATGAGATGATGCCTCGTGGACCGGGCATCTTAAGCGTAAGAGATGCATAATGCGGTATTGCGTTAAAGCACGCGAAAGCTTTGCGTCCCAGCAGTGCTTGATAGCTACTTGAGAATGGGGCGATGTGGAAAGTTAGCTGTTCGCGACGGAAGTTATCGGGGGAGTCGAACATAACTTCTAGCCAGAGAGAACCCATGAAACGGGCGTCCGGGCCTGGTGTTACCCCTTGAAGGGAGGTTTTGCTATGGCGAATTTTTGTTGGGTCTATCCCCATGTTGCGGATTGTGTCCTGGAATAACAGGTTTAGACCACTGCTGCCGTCCATCAGGACATTTGTAAAGTGGAGTCCGCCGATTATTGGATCTAATACCAAGGCAGTCCAGCCTGCGTTCCGGATACTTCTAGAGTAATCCTGATGGTCGAAGGTGATCGGTTTTAACAACCATTGGCGAGACTCCTTTGGGATAGGCCGTATGGCGCGTATCTCTGTTGGCGCCATTATGTTCATCACGTGAAGTAAGTTTACTGTTTTGACTTCTTGTGGGAAATCCTTTTGTTTCCTGGTGCTCTGCTTGTGGGGTTCGTCGTCGTCCTCACTTGGTGTGTCGAGCCCCTTGTGTTCGGCGTTGAGTTTGCCGGATTACTTCAAAACCCAACAATCTCTGTGGGTATGGTTCGCAGGCTTCCCGGGAGTACTGTGTATTTGACATATCTTGTGCAAGATTTTGTTTAAGTTGGATAGCTCGTCCCTGTTATCCTTGAGGGGCGGCTTTCTCTGATTCTGCCGCGGGCTTTTGAATCCGGCGTTGACCGCCATACTCTTTGGGTTGTTTCTCTTATTCCGGCACTGGTCCTTGTTGCATCGGGGTTTTCCGTTTCCATCCCTAACTACGGATGTACTTGGGTCGCTGGTGCTACATCTTGCCAACCAGCTGTCCTCTCCTGCGCAAAAACGGGTCATGAGGCTTGTTAATGCGGCCATTGTTCTTGGATTTTCTTGGCCGAGGTGTCTGGCGAGCCATTCGTCTCGAACGTTATGCTTAAAAGCTGCTAGGGCTTCGGCATCCGGACAGTCGACTATCTGATTCTTTTTAGTAAGAAATCTGTTCCAGAATTTCCGGGCTGACTCTCCGGGCTATTGAGTTATGTGACTGAGATCGTCTGCATCCGGAGGGCGGACATAGGTCCCTTGAAAATTTGCCCGGAAAGCATCCTCAAGATCTTCCCAACTTCCAATGGTGTTTTCGGGAAGGCTTTTGAGCCAATGCCGGGCTGGCCCTTTAAGCTTGAGGGGTAATGATTTTATGGCGTGGAGGTCATCTCCTCTGGCCATGTGTATGTGGAGGATATAATCCTCGATCCAAACCCCAGGGTCTGTTGTTCCGTCGTATGCCTCTATGTTTACGGGCTTGAATCCCGCTGGAAATTCATGGTCCAGCACCTCATCGGTGAAACATAGGGGGTGTGCGGCACCCCTGTATTTGGGTGTGCCGTGATGTTCGGATATTTGTTGTGTTGCATTTCTTACTAGAGCTTGCTTTCTTGGCCCGTAGATAGACCTGGCTGGGCCATCTTTTTGATGCGGATCCTTTGGTGGATCGCGTGCCGGCTTGTGTGCGTTGCCGCTTGCCGCTCCATGCTGGCCATGCGGTCGTCTATCCGACCGGGTGGCTTTCCTATTTTTTGACTGCGGGAGCTCTAAGGCCTCCTCGTCAAATTCAGGCAGTAGCTTTCGCTTTGGATAGCTTTTTGTGCGGTGAATGCCACCATATTTGTCTGCGGTGTTGCGTACTTTGCTCCATCTGATTCTGAGTGCATCTTCAGCAGTTTTGAGCTTTCGCTTCTGCTTTTTCAGGCTACGCGCAGTAGCGACGAGCCCTTCATGGAGGTTCTTTTGCTCCATGAGCCTATCCGGCGTAAGGTCGTTCAGACTGTTGTTTTCGCCGGGGACGGGGTGTTCGGTTTGTTTATCCAAGTTGCCCTGTTCAGACGGTTGCTCGAAGGCATGTTCGTCGTCCGCCGGCTCGTCCTGCTCTATGGCTGGGTCCGTATGGCTGTTGTCTCTGTCGAGGCAGGGCTTGCATTCCTGTGTTCCTCGTCGTCGCTTCCTTTGGGTGTGTCCACCATGTATACATCATGAGATGAGGTGGTTGTCCAGTGCCTTATAGGCATTGGTTCATGTTCATCTCCTACTTCGTCATCCATACCGTCGATGTCTTGCACATGTAGGTCCTGCTGTTAGAGGTTTTGACCCACTGTTCTACCCTTTTTGCATATGGGGAAATGAGTTGTCCATGAATATCAATGAAGTCAAGAAACTTAGAAAGATTGTTAGGATAAAGAAATTAGCGACAAAAAAACAAGATCTTTGTCTGCATAATGAAGAAGATATCAGTTCACTACAAGATGGTACTAACTATTATACCTTGCCTTTTATTATTCCTTTGCCCCATTTCCAATATAGAGATGATATTTATGCACATCCTTGTTTTCAGGCCATTTCAAAGCAGTTCACTGATGATTACCTCTCAAACCAGCTCTATGGTCAGGAGGCGAGGAAGGTTTTCATACAATGCCCACGTTTCAATATTGAAGTGTTCCTGAAGAGGACGAAGGGTGGACGGTGATACGTCTCCAACATATCTATAATTTTTGATTGCTCCATGCTATATTATCTACTGTTTTGGACATTATTGGGCTTTATTATCCACTTTTATATTATTTTTGGGACTAACCTATTAACCGGAGGCCCAGCCCACAATTGTTGTTTTTTGCCTGTTTTAGGGTTTCGAAGAAAAGGAATATCAAACGAAGTCCAAACGGAATGAAACCTTCGGGAACGTGATTTTCTCAACGAACAAGACCCAGGAGACTTGGACCCTACGTCAAGACACAAAAGAGGAGGCC
>NC_041380.1:305495719-305536477 GCF_002162155.2 Triticum dicoccoides | reverse complement strand
CTCGTGGGCCCCCTGTTGCTCCACCGACGTACTCCTTCCTCCTATATATACCTACGTACCCCCAAACGATCAGATACGGAGCCAAAACCCTAATTCCACTGCCGCAACTTTCTGTATCCACGAGATCCCATATTGGGGCCTGTTCCAGAGCTCCGCCGGAGGGGGCATCAATCACGAAGGGCTTCTACATCAACACCATAGCCTCTCCGATGAAGTGTGAGTAGTTTACCTCAGACCTACGGGTCCATAGTTAGTAGCTAGATGGCTTCTTCTCTCTTTTTGGATCTCAATACAATGTTCTCCCCCTCTCTTGTGGATAACTAATTGATGTAATCTTCTTTTTGTGGTGTGTTTGTTGAGACCGATGAATTATGGGTTTATGATCAAGTCTATCTATGAATAATATTTGAATCTTCTATGAATTCTTTTATGTTTGGTTATCTTTGCAAGTCTCTTCACATTATCAGTTTGGTTTGGCCTACTAGATTGATCTTTCTTGCAATGGGAGCAGTGCTTAGCTTTGGGTTCAATCTTGCGGTGTCGTTTCCCAGTGACAATAGGGGCAGCAAGGCACGTATTGTATTGTTGCCATTGAGGATAACAAGATGGGGTTTTCATCATATTGCATGAGTTTATCCCTCTACATCATGTCATCTTGCTTAAGGCGTTACTCTGTTTTAACTTAATACTCTAGATGCATGCTGGATAGCGGTCGATGAGTGGAGTAATAGTAGTAGATGTAGGCAGGAGTCGGTCTATTTGTCTCGGACGTGATGCCTATATACATGATCATACCTAGATATTCTCATAACTATGCTCAATTCTGTCAATTGCTCAACAGTAATTTGTTCACCAACCGTAGAATACTTATGCTCTCAAGAGAAGCCACTAGTGAAACCTATGGCTCCCGGGTCTACCTTCATCATATTAATCTCCTACTACTTAGTTATTTCCTTTTCTTTTTACTTTGCCTTTATTTTACTTTGCATATTTATCACAAAAATACCAAAAATATTATCTTATCATATGTATCAGATCTCACTCTCGTAAGTGGTCGTGTAGGGATTGACAACCCCTATTCGTGTTGGTTGCGAGGATTTATTTGTTTTGTGCAGGTACGAGGGACTCGCGCGTAGCCTCCTACTGGATTGATACCTTGGTTCTCAAAAAATGAGGGAAATACTTACGCTACTTTGCTGCATCATCCCTTCCTCTTCGGGGAAAACCAATGCAGTGCTCAAGAGGTAGCAAGAAGGATTTCTGACGCCTTTGCCACGGAGGTCTACGCAAAAGTCAACAGACCAAGTACCCATCACATACCCTTATCTCCCGCATTACATTATTTGCCATATGCCTCTCGTTTTCCTCTCCCCCACTTCACCCTTGCCGTTTTATTATGAGTGTGTTGAATACTATGAGAAGTTTGATGCTTGATAATTGTTTTGAGATACAAAGATGGTGATATTAAAGTTGTGCTAGTTGAGTAGTTGTGAATTTGAGAAATACTTGTGTTAAAGCTTGTGATTCCCGTAGCATGCACGTATGGTGAACCGTTATGTGATGAGTCGGAGCATGATTTATTTTTTGATTGTCTTCCTTATGAGTGGCGGTCAGGGACGAGCGATGGTCTTTTCCTACCAATTTATCCCCTAGGAGCATGCGCGTAATACTTTGCTTTGATAACTTGTAGATTTTTGCAATAAGTATATGAGTTCTTTATGACTAATGTTGAGTCCATGGATTATACGCACTCTCACCCTTCCACCTTTGCTAGCCTCTCTAATACCGTGCACCTTTCGCCGGTATCATACACCCACCATATACGTTCCTCAAAACAGCCAACATACCTACCTATTATGGCATTCCCATAGCCATTCCGAGATATATTGCCATGCAACTTTCCACCATTCCGCTTCATCACTGTCATATTGCTTAGCATGATCATGTAGTTGACATATTTGTGGCAAAGCCACCATAAATAATTCTTTCATACGTGTCACTCTTGATTCATTGCATATCCCGGTACACCGCCGGAGGCATTCATATAGAGTCATATTTTGTTCTAAGTATCGAGTTGTAATTGTTGAGTTGTAAGAAAAATAAAAGTGTGATGATCATCATTATTAGAGCATTGTCCCAGTGAGGAAAGGATGATGGAGACTATGATTCCCCCACAAGTCGGGATGAGACTCCAGAAGAAAAAAAGAAGGAAAAGAGGCCATAAAAAGAGAAAAGGCCCAAATAAAAAAGTGATGAGAGAAAAAGAGAGAAGGGACAATGTTACTATCCTTTTACCACACTTGTGCTTCAAAGTAGCACCATGATATTCATGATAGAGAGTCTCCTATGATATCACTTTCATATACTAGTGGGATTTTTTCATTATAGAACTTGGCTTGTATATTCCAATGATGGGCTTCCTCAAAATGCCCTAGGTCTTCATGAGCAATAAAGTTGGATGCACACCCACTTAGTTTCTTTTTGAGCTTTCATATACTTATAGCTCTAGTGCATCCATTGCATGGCAATCCCTACTCACTCACATTGATATCTATTGATGGGCATCTCCATAGCCCATTGATATGCCTAGTTGATGTGAGACTATCTTCTCCCTTTTTGTCTTCTCCACAACCACCATTCTATTCCACCTATAGTGCTATGTGCATGGCTCCCGCTCATGTATTGCGTGAAGATTAAAAAGTTTTGAGAATGTCAAAAGTATGAAACAATTGCTTGGCTTGTCATCGGGGTTGTGCATGATTTAAACATTTTATGTGGTGAAGATGGAGCATATCCATACTATATGATTTTGTAGGGATAACTTTCTTTGGCCATGTTATTTTGAGAAGACATAATTTCTTTGTAAGTATGCTTGAAGTATTATTATCTTTATGTCAATATTAAACTTTTGTCTTGAATCTTTCAGATCTGAATATTCATACCACAATTAAGAAGAATTACATTAAAATTATGCCAAGTAGCACTCCGCATCAAAAATTCTGTTTTTATCATTTACCTACTCGAGGACGAGCAGGAATTAAGCTTGGGGATGCTTGATACGCCTCCAACGTATCTATAATTTTTGATTGCTCCATGCTATATTATCTACTGTTTTGGACATTATTGGGCTGTATTATCCACTTTTATATTATTTTTGGGACTAACCTATTAACCGGAGGCCCAGCCCAGAATTGCTGTTTTTTGCCTGTTTTAGGGTTTCGAAGAAAAGGAATATCAAACGGAGTCCAAATGGAATGAAACCTTCGGGAACGTGATTTTCTCAACGAACAAGACCCAGGAGACTTGAACCCTACGTCAAGACACAAAAGAGGAGGCCACGAGGTAGGGGGCGCGCCTACCCTCCTAGGCGCGCCCTCCACCCTCGTGGGCCCCCTGTTGCTCCACCGACGTACTCCTTCCTCCTATATATACCTACGTACCCCCAAACGATCAGATATGGAGCCAAAACCCTAATTCCACCGTCGCAACTTTCTGTATCCACGAGATCGCATCTTGGGGCCTGTTCCAGAGCTCCGCCGAAGGGGGCATCAATCACGGAGGGCTTCTACATCAACACCATAGCCTCTCCGATGAAGTGTGAGTAGTTTACCTCAGACCTACGGGTCCATAGTTAGTAGCTAGATGGCTTCTTCTCTCTTTTTGGATCTCAATACAATGTTCTCCCCCTCTCTTGTGGATAACTATTCAATGTTTTCTTCCTTTTGCGGTGTGTTTGTTGAGACCGATGAATTGTGGGTTTATGATCAAGTCTATCTATGAATAATATTTGAATCTTCTCTGAATTCTTTTATGTATGATTGGTTCTCTTTGCATGTCTCTTCGAATTATCAGTTTGGTTTGGCCTACTAGATTGATCTTTCTTGCAATGGGAGAAGTACTTAGCTTTGGGTTCAATCTTGCGGTGTCCTTTCCCAGTGACAGTAGGGGCAGCAAGGCACGTATTGTATTGTTGCCATCGAGGATAACAAGATGGGGTTTTCATCATATTGCATGAGTTTATCCCTCTACATCATGTCATCTGCTTAAGGTGTTACTCTGTTTTTAACTTAATACTCTAGACGCATGCTGGATAGCGGTTGATGAGTGGAGTAATAGTAGTAGATGCAGGCAGGAGTCGGTCTACTTGTCTCGGACGTGATGCCTATATACATGATCATACCTAGATATTCTCATAACTATGCTCAATTCTGTCAATTCCTCAACAGTAATTTGTTCACCCACCGTAGAATACTTATGCTCTCGAGAGAAGCCACTAGTGAAACCTATGGCCCCCGGGTCTATCTTCATCATATTAATCTCCTACTACTTAGTAATTTCTTTTGCTTTTTACTTTGCCTTTATTTTACTTTGCATCTTTATCACAAAAATACCAAAAATATTATCTTATCAAATCTATCAGATCTCACTCTTGTAAGTGGCCGTGTAGGGATTGACAACCCCTATTCGCGTTGGTTGCGAGGATTTATTTGTTTTCTGCAGGTACAAGGGACTCGCGCGTAGCCTCCTACTAGATTGATACCTTGGTTCTCAAAAACTGAGGGAAATACTTACGCTACTTTGCTGCATCACCCCTTCCTCTTCGGGGAAAACCAACGTAGTGCTCAAGAGGTAGCAGACGATCAATCATCCACAGGCACTGGCTTAAAGTTGCAAAGACCTTCAACATCAATGAAGGCTCAATATTCGCCTTCCGCTTCAGCAGTTTTCTAGATGAGATGCATCTGTCTATGTACCGTCTATGATGCTAATTTCGAAAGGTTCTAGATGTTGCATGTGAAACTTGGTGTTGGTGCAATTGTGTAATGGGGTAGCTGAGTGCTGAAGCTATATGATGTTGTACTCTAATGTATTTCAATTATGAAATCCTGCTTCCTTAATATGGAAATGAAATGTATTATGTGCTTAATATGAATGTCAATTAGATTAATAAATGTATTATTAATAATAGGGCAATTAGCCTGCTAATTGGGTTTTTCTATTGCAAATGGTTATTGAGAAAACACCGTGGGCGATGACCTCAGGCAACGCACAGAGTTTCTAGGAATAAATCGTGTTGAATCAATGAATAATCATAGACGACATCTTCTTGAAAACTGTTTGCGTTAGGCCACCTTGTGCAACCATTTACCACATAAAAACTATGTGTGATGGACAACCTTTGCCACACAGTTTCTTCTACACACCGTGTGTGATGCATCCAATAACTCAAATGATAAAATTGTTAATATCGTGTGCAATAGCAACGCTATCAAAAACGATTTAACAGGGAAAATTATGTATGATGTACCTGCGAACGGAACATTTTCCTTGGACCGACTATGTGGGATGTATATACAAATGGAAACGTTTAGCAGGGTCTGACTGTCTGGGATGTACTTACGACTGGAAATGGTTTCGCCTGTATAATTGTATTTCTTAGCACTAATGTACATATAACCGTATTTGATTGCTCACCAGTCGCACACGACCTCATTTTGCTGAGTGTGTGTGCTAGGGGGCATATCCCCGACAGTTTCTAGGTCGTGTGGGAAAGACCCCCCGATCCCCCACACTCACTTGGCGACGGTTCCAAATGTCGTCATGGAAAGGGGTTAAAAACCATTTGTATAGCACCTCGTTGTACCAGTGCATCCTCGCCACACACACAATCCTCTCTCTCCGCCCTCATCCTCGACGCCGCTCTCAGTTCTTAAGCTATCCGTGTATGAGGATGCCGCCGAAGCGCCCCATCGGAGGGAGTGGCGATGACGGGGTTGCTGATGCACCGGAGCATGGCGTGAATATGGAGACAGAGGTTTCGGTCGCTGCCGATGAGGTGGAGAACGAGGCTGCCAACAAGTGGAGGCGGGTCAAGAAAGAACCGCAAGCGACTCCAGCAGGCCTAGACTTCATCAGTAGCCTCCCCGATGATATGTTGACAGTCATCATACCCTCCTTCCAATTAAATATGGGGCAAGGACAACCACCCTTTCCTAGTGGTGGTGCCCCCTGTGGCTCTCCACCCCTCTCGACCTCCTCGACACCCACGAGCTCTGCCATGGCTATCAAAAAAGCTTGGATGCATTCTCCAAGATCCTCAGCAGCTACCATGGCCCAATCAGAGGCCTTATCACGGGCAAGTTCCATTCTAATGCCAAGGACCGAGCCATGCTTGACAAGTGGTTCTGATCCCCCACCCTAGATCAGCTCAGGGAGCTCAGTTTTAATGATGGGCATATGCGCTTGCTGCCAACATTCGCGCTCCGCTTCGTGCCCATGCTGCGCCTCGCCAAGTTCATGAACTGCCATCCCCCCTTAATGACGCGCCCACTCTTTTTCTACCATGACTGAAGCACCTAGAGCTCGTTGTCATCTACATCCCATAGGATGACATGGAGTGCCTGCTCTGCGGCTATACTGCACTCCAGTACCTAGGCGATGAATTGGTCGAGTAGCATCCACATCACCTCCAGGACTCTCCGGGCTATTTATGTATTTTACACGTGCTGCAACAAGAGATCACAAAAGGTGGACCACAATATGGTCATTGTGGACACACCTTCACTTGAGAGATTACTTGTAGTTGATCAACAGTGTCCTACAAGAATCAATGTCATTTCTGCGCCAAAATTGACAGTGGTGGGCTACTCGTCTGTCAAATACTACTACTTTCAGATACAACAGTCGCCTTCTACCTCTCCTTCTTGATATTAACATTATTTCTAGTTTTGAAGATGTATGTTTGTCTGTCATCCAGAAAAGCTTCACCCAGATTATGCGCACAGTGAAGGTCTTAGCACTAGAATTTGTCGGCCCCAACCTGGACCAGGTTTTTAGTTTCCTGAGATGCTTTTCGTGCCTGAAGAAGCTATATATCGATGTGATGTTCCTTT
Source organism: Triticum dicoccoides (assembly GCF_002162155.2). Taxonomy (NCBI): domain Eukaryota; kingdom Viridiplantae; phylum Streptophyta; class Magnoliopsida; order Poales; family Poaceae; genus Triticum; species Triticum dicoccoides. The sequence goes on along the minus strand of NC_041380.1, from coordinate 305,529,584 downwards.
CCTGTTAAATGTTAACCATAAGGGAGTTCAATTTTTTGCAACTTTTCCCAAGTTTATAATGACAATGTACTACGATTTCTGAAGGAATTTTGGAGGATTTCAGGACATACACCCCACCCCATATGGTTGCTTGATTCATATGGTTACAATCCATAAGCATTTCTCCTTTGGATTCATCTGTACTAGTTTTCTTAGGGAATTTTTCATCCACTCCAACCTCTTGTGAAGAAGGCTACATTTTTCTAGATTGTAATCAAATGCCCATGTTAATCATGTTAGATCGAAGATGGCACGTTGGTGCATTTTAAAAATCCTGCAAACCAAATAGGCGTGCAGCAGTGTTCAAAATTGCATGTAGGCACTAACACATTATCTTCTTTTGCAGATAATAATAGGCCCAGAGGTGGATAATGTTTATAATGACAATCACATCGAATGCCTAGATCTACATCTCTCAAAAATTACTTTGAACTCCTACCGAGGGACCTTACCGGAGATTACATTCGCCAGGTTCTTTGTTGCCAAAGCAAGGGTGCTGAAGGTAATGAGGTTGAACATGCATTTAAATAGAAAATATGAATGGTTTGTTGATCAGAGCCGGCAGCTACTGCAGAATGGAAGAGGCTCCAAAAAAGCTAAACTTTGTATTGGAAGTGCATATGACAGAGTAACTGGAAGTCATTGTGTCAAACCCATACATGATTTGTCAGCGGCTGATCCCTTTTGCAGAAATGACGAGGTTTCGAAAGCAGCCTTACTATTTTTATTTTTAGTTGAACCTCTCTTATATCCATGTTCAGCTGATCAGCACAGGTGTTTGCAGCTGAATGAGATGAATTTCATTTCTAATATTAGTTTGAACCTTGTAATCTTCGAATTTGAGCCATGTAACTCTGGAATTTGAACCTTGTAATATTTCAGGCTTTTGTGGTACGATCATTGAAATGGCATCTTATGAGACTCGTAGATTGGTAGTACTATTTTGAGCTTAATATGCAATAGACTTAGATTTTATTAACCATTCACGACCAGGGATCCAGCCGGAAGCAGAGCAATGGAAAACATCATCGCAACAAGATGTAGATGATTAGATGGTTGTTTCTCCTAGTTTAGTATGCATGTAATTGCTTACTTTGGTGTGTGGAAATGTTATGTGTGTAGTCACTTATGTAATTGTATGCTTAATTTGGTCATGCAATGCTGTTCTTATAAGTATATATGTTGATGTTCTATAGATAGAGCATATCACATCGCACACGGGCCACACTAGGGAACCCATCGGTCATGAATTCATCAATCGCAGACGGTTGTATACCAGGAAGCGTTTGCCCACAAAACACAAGGCTTATTCCATCACAAATAGCTTAGATTGATCAACTGTATGCCATGTATCGCACATGCAACCCTAATTTGATTCGTGCTTGATGTCTCCGCCGTCGCTCGCACAGTTCTTCTTATTTGCCATGTATCATTGTGCCGGCCTCTACTCGCGTCCCTCGGCGCGCTCTGCTCGCCGTTAGGCGCCGCAACATGTTGTGCTCACCATTAGGCACCGCGGCACGCTCTGCTCGCTTCTGTCGGTGCGCTTTGCTCACGTACCTCCACGCGCTTGGCTTGTGGACAACTTTTCCTTGCGTGTTCAACTGCTATATGCATATATATGATTGCTTGCCGTTGAGGCGACCGCGGAGCCCTCTGCTCGCGTCCCTCCGCGTCTTGGTAACCAAAGGTCGAAGAAGGCTCGATCCGTCTATGAAACTAGGCAAGTGGATTCTTCTTCCTGTAGGTATGGTGCTGCCCTTTGAAGGGCGAAGCCACTAACTAATACTTCTAGAGGGACTAATAATTCTAGAGGCTCTGCCAGCGGTTAGGCCTGCGCACGATCATGTCGGGGGGCCCATATGCATGTGGTTGCGCCGTGCGCGTCGCCACGATGCAGTTACGTGCGGCACGATGGAGTTACACGCTGCAAATTAGAACTGTCATCCGGGCATGCCGATATTCTAGGTCGTTCGGCTTCCCTTTTAATTCCCGTGACCATTATAACCTTAGTCTCTTCAACCTTTCGATCACGCCCGACAACACAACAAGCACACCCACGAGGACACATAGAGAGGGGACGTCTAGCGGCGCTCCAATGGAGTTTGGCGAGCATAAAGTGGAGACCCACGCGAGGGAGACGGATCTCTTAGTGGAGTACACCATCGACCCGGCCGTGGTGGACGACTACATCAACACTATTGAGCAGTTGCTTGCTTGAGATAAGTACAAGGTGGTCAGCATCAACCTCTAGTACACCGGCGGTTATCCCAACATAGACCAGAAGATTGTTGTCGCCTAGTTGTGTGTGCGCCATCATGTCCTCATGTACCACTACTGCATGGCCACAGAGCCTTGCGACCGTTTCGCCGGGTTTGTCAACAGCACCGACTACAAGTTTGCTACGACAAAAACCACCGATGATGTAAAATCGCTCACGGTTACGGGCTTGGCCTGCAAGAACCTTGTCGAAATCCGTGAGCACTACAGGGTCTGAAGCAGCATGAAGGACTCCCTGGTTGAACTTGCCTCGGCCATCATCAACCCATACTACGAAAATATGAAGCAGGATGCCAGCAGAACACGTCCCGTATCCTGGCACGGGGCCTGGATGCGGCAACTAGATGAACCTCACCTCAGGTTTGTGGCCAAGAGCATGTACACATGCTACGAGATGCGCAAGCAAATCGTTGACATGTGGAAGTGCCTCGTTACCAAAATCGACGAGGCCGGATCGAGCCACAAGCAGAGCAGTAGCGACAAGCGTCACAAGAAGTAGATGATGATCAGATGATCGTTTATCCTAGTTAATTATGCATGTAATATGTAGTTGACTTTGGTGTGAGGAAATGTCATGTGTGTAGTAGCCACCTATGTAATTGGATGTTTAATTTGGTTATGTAACCATGTCCTTATAAGTGTGTGTGTGTGTGTGTCTATATATATATATGTGTGTGTGTGTGTGTGTGCGTGTGTTGTCACTACAAAAAAATACACTTCTGTGATGATACATGTTTGTCGCAGTAGGTCACATTTTCTGTCATGCATGTACATCCATGACGATTTTATGACAGAATCAAGATAGTCATACATGTGTTGTCGTAGAAGTGTTCCATGACATTACCAAAATTATCATCACGGAACTGTCCACTTCCATGACAATAAATGGCATGTGATGGAAGTGTTTTCGTCAAGGGTAACTGACACGTGGCATCCACCATAACAGGTCGCTGTTAAGCTATCGGGTCCGGTTTTGGATCCGATGACCCGTTAACAGCCCAGACCAATGGGGATTTTCCACGTGTAAAATTCTCACTGGCCATAGGAAACACATGTTGGCTCACCGTTGGCACAGATGTCATCCACTCATTGGACAGGGGGCGCCTATGATACGTCGACGCGATCAAAGAGGTAGCGGGCCGGCCCACGGAAAGCCTATTAACGGCCTGTTAGCATATAACCCATTTATGGCCTGCTAGGTCATGGTCCGTTACAGCTTATCCGAAATAGGCCTAGTAGTGTCATCTAGGCCGTCCAGTATGATTCCAGCCCATGTATGGCCCATGACGACTTTCTGCCCATATGAGGCCCTTTGTAACTCTTGGCCCATTAACGGCCCATGGTGAAACTGGCCCGTAATGAACAGTGTATCACTTTATACACATTAACATCCCATTAGTCCGTCGGTCGTTTCCAGCCCGTGTTAACTTTCGGCCTTCTAAGGGCCCATTTATTCTTGGGCTCACTTGCAGAATTCGATTACTTACGATCCGTTACTGGCCTGTTCAACTTGTGGGCCAAATTCAGCATGTGGTTACAGTCGGCCTGCTTGTGGCCCGTTAACACGTTGGGTTGTTTTCGTATCATCATCAATTAAGGCCTATTAACGGCCCGTTATGGTCGGGCCATAAAACAGACAATTTCCACTCTACCCCATTTACAACCCATTTGTGGTCTGTTACTGGTCCATGAATAGTACAGCCCATGTTTGGCGAAATGATTATACGGCCCATAGAAGGCCCATGGATCCTACGGACCATGGAAGGCCCATGGATCGTACAGCCCGTGGAGGGCCATGGTCACTACAGCAGGACCATGGTCACAACAGTCCATGTGTTTCCATGGTTCTTGTGGCCTAGTTTATTGTGGCCACTAGAAAAACGTGGAAAAAGAACTACAATGACTACAAGCAAACAACTAAAGAAGATAATAAGGAAATAAATAAGCAAGGAACTAACGCTAGGCTATTACGTCTATTACACATATTACATCCACTGGGCATCCAAGTTCACCAGCAGTGCAAATATAGGGAACAAAGCAGCATATTACATACACTGGCCGTCTAAATTGGCCACCAGTGCAAATAAACGCGACAGCAAAACAAGTCCGTAACTGAAAAAACTTCAGAATAGCTCAAGAAACGTTATCCTGGGTATCCACCATGCTGGCAATAAGCTTAGCAATCTTATTAGCTTTGTCCTGTTTGGCACTAAGATCCTCCAATGCTTGTTGTTGCACCAGAAAGTATGCATCTAAATGCTCCAAGGACTTCCGAAGTCTTTCTGCTTCTTGTCGCAGCACAGGTGATCGATGTCTTTCAGCTTGTAGTTGAGACTCAAGAAACCGAACTGATTTAGACAGTGAGTTTGAGTAGCTTGTGCAAGCGGTAGTGGCCAGTAACTCGAACACTAAACCAAGATAGGACTTTGGGGTTGTCTCACTGTCTTCAAGATAGTTTTCCTTAGCTGTTTTATCAGCTTTGTTGGATACCAACAAGGATGTCTCACTATCCTGAACCTTATCTGCATTACTTCCTTTACCATTGCTTAATAAGGCACTCTTCCTCAATATTCTGTCAGCATTCTAAAAGAAGAAACAAGCAGACACATAACAGGTTTAGCATGTACTAGTATATGGAACTCATTTCGGTGAACCAATTCATTAGTAAGGTGGACAGGATTAAACTACCAAGTCTTCTATTTCCAAGTAGTACATAATAAAAGCATCAAACAAACATATATCTATGTCCTATGGTCACTGCATTGTCTTGCCAAATCAAAATAGAGACAAAATTCAAATCATATCAGTTCAAGACAAAGCAGCACTGAAAGAATACAAAGCATGGGAAACTACATGGCACAATAAGATTTCAGATGGGTGATGCCTACTACACAACCTTCTTCTTGTAGACGTTGTTGGGCCTCCAAGTGCAGAGGTTTGTACGACAGTAGAAAATTTCCCTCAAGTGGATGACCTAAGGTTTATCAATCCGTAGGAGGCGTAGGATGAAGATGGTCTCTCTCAAGCAACCCTACAACCAAATAACAAATTAAGAGTCTCTTGTGTCCCCAACACACCCAATACAATGGTAAATTCTATAGGTGCACTAGTTCGGTGAAGATATGGTGATACAAGTGGTATATGGATAGTAGATAATGGTTTTTGTAATCTGAAAATATAAAAACAACAAGGTAACTAATGATAAAAGTAGCGTAAATGGTATTGCAATGCGTTGAAACAAGGCCTATGTCGGCGTTCTGGGAACGGGGGTCCCCAGACTTGCCTGCCTGCGGCCTGCGGCGTGGCTCAAAGGGGGGCCCAGCACGGCCCATCTTCACCAACACAAACTCAAGACCCTCGCGAGGGGCCAAGCCTCGCGGGGCGGATGACACGGAGCTTCCTCAGGCACGGCCTCGTCAGGCTGGCTCACGAGGAGGCGGAGAGATCAAGGCGGGGTACCTTGTGAGGTGCCTGTGACGCAAGCCATGACGACTCAGGGCGCCAGGCGGGTGCCAGCCCGCACAGCGTCCTCCTTTCCTCTTTGGTGCAAAGGGGGCAAGCGCAGCCGCGGAGTACCGAGGCGTCAGGCAAAGGTTGCCATTTCGGTGCAACGAGACCAAGACCAGGAGGACTACGAGACGAAGGTCACCGTGGAGCCCAAGACGGCGTCATCACCAGAGCTTTGCGCATGCGAAGACTACTTTTGTCAGGATAGTTGATACTTGCCGTCCCCCTTCAAATTAGCCCGCCATTGTTGGCTCCCTTCCCGCTCAATATTTGGGGAGAGGACCAGGGCCACTATAAATAGGACCGGCCACCCACGTAGCAAGGGGGTTCGGCTCAGTCTCCTCCAAGGGCTCGACAAGTAGAGAGGTGGTAAGCAGAGAGAGAGAGAGAGAGAGAGAGAGAGAGAGAGAAAGGTGGTTGAACTCCTCCCAGCAGTTCATCGCCCCAGCCAAGAACAGACCATCGCGAGGCTGTTCTTCCTTGTATTGTTTGTCATCATCAGCCCAAGAGGCAATCCACCACACCACACACTGGAGTAGGGTATTACACCACAACGGTGGCCCGAACCAGTATAAACTATGTGTCCCCTGTGTTGTTCCTTTCATAGCTTTGACCCTAGCATGGCGGAGGGGTGCAGGAAGGTAGGAGGCGAAATCTCCACGCGCACCCCAGTGTTCGAACCTCAAGGGTCTGCCGGAACCCAAAATCCGACATTTGGCGCGCCAGGTAGGGGTGCGCCGGAATTCGTCTTCCACCGCTCTGTGCCCCGTCGCATCATCATCACCATGCCCGGCGACCAGGAGGGAAACCCAGACCCATGGGCTGCGTGGCCCGCCCGCGCAGAACCGCTCGCCTCGGGCGACCCCGTGCCCCAGGCAGCTCGCGGTCCGCAGGGCGCTGCGGGCCACGGGCGACGCGGACAGGCTTCGACAACTCTTACACCGCGGCAGGCACGGTCGGCAGCAAGGGCCTCCAATCACGCCGCGACCACGACACCGTACACCCGCCGGGAGCAGGCGTACTCGAGAGCCGCACTCACGGTGGCCCGAGAGCTGCTGCAGTGCAGACTGCGAGTGGCAGAGCTCCTGGGCTTCGCCGCCTCGGGGGCTCACCCCTTCTCCACCCAGCTCCCATCTCAAGCCCAGGGCGACCCACGCGGGGGCTCCGCGCGCGCCCGCTGGCTCCAAGGCTACTCCGATGCCAGCGAAGCTGTCAGCGCCGGACCGGCGGCGGCGCTGCCCCCGCCCCCGGTCCGCGAAGAAGGACTCAACGTGACCCATGGCCCCAGTGGGCGGCCGTGCTGCCACCCCATGGTGGGTGCGTCAGGCAGGACCGGGTGGCATGCGGGGCATTACGGCGTGGCATTCGGGATGACGGCGCCAGAGGAATACGTGCCCCTCATGATGGACCAAGGACACCCTCACGAGAACAGATAAGGCTCGCTCCTCAGCCCAAGCTGGGGGGACGAGGCACTAGAAGCTGAGCCTTTCCAAGAGCCCCGGGACGGTCCCACTGGCCACGCTGAAGGCAATGATTATCGGGTACCACTAATTCTTCACGAGCAGGTATACGCTAACCATGGATCGCAGGAGGTGCAGGTCGCCACAGCGAGCAGCTGCCCCGCTCCCACAGCCTCCTACCCCTCAGGAGGAGGGCGCAGGGGGCTGCAGGAGAGGGGCAGGGATCCGACATCGCCACTGCGACGTTCGGAGCAAGGCGTTCTCAGGAGGTAGGCCCTCCGCTGGGGAGGTGCCCCAGGGCCTGCCCCCGGCGGCGGACCCATGGTCGTCGGGGTAACCGCTGGCGACCGCTCTACCCCATCGGGCGGCGTCCTAGTTTCCGATCGTTGCTGATGGCACTAGAGTGTGGCGCAAGGCGGGGCCCTCATCTGGCGATATGAAGCAAGGCCAGTACCTGTGAAGAAGGCCCAGTGCCTGTGAAGCTCGCCGCCCCATGACACTCTCACGTAATAATGAGTGGGGTTGTACACGCCCCGGAGTCTCAGGGGTGCCGGCCTCAGGCCCTGGGGCTCCCTCCCACGCCCAGTGGCAGCACTTAGCTCCGCGCTGGTGAGAAGACGTCCAAGACTAGACTAGGTGCCGGACGCGGCCTTTTGTTTGCTTTCGTTGCTCTTCCCTTTGGTTGTCGTTTTCCCCCGCTGGATTCAAGTTGGATTCGAATTTGAGATTTGCATGTGTTCGGGAAAGGGGTGCTTAGTCTCGTTCGAGCAATTTCTCGCGTTTCGGTTACCGCTTCGCCTCAGCTGCCTCCCCTCATGAGCCCCTCGCGAGCTGGGTCAGGCCTAGCTTGCACGCAGCCCAGACTGCCGCCGCCGCGTCCTCTCAGGAGGGCGTCTTACTGCAGGTCCAACGGATTCAATTAGGAAACACTCCGGGCTCCACAGCCTCCTGCGGGCTGCCCCAGGGCCAGCACGGGACAAAGGTAAATTAGCCGACCAGCGCGTCGCTTAAGCCAACCACTTGGCGTGGGCGCATGGGCAATGTGGCTCCTACTGATATGATAAACACAAGTTTTACATGAGGGCCCCCCCCCCTCCAAAATGCTCTCACAGCTATCAGGCCAAAACCTGAGTTCTATTCATATAGGGTAAGCAGGAACGATGCACAATCAGTCGGATGAATCTCCCAATGCGTCCTCAGGAGCGCCATCGAGGGTGTTGCTGGCATCGCTGAACTCGCCACCGCTGCCCGCGTCGCCACCAGCGGCGTCAGGGCCGCCCATCACGCCGCCCTCGTTGGCCGCCATGATCGCGTCGTCGTTGTCCGAGGCGAAGGCCCTGATAAGAGCCTCCACATGGTCTTCCACCCAGTGCGCCAGCTCACCTCGGACGGCCTGGGGGACTGGGGCGACGGCGGCGTCGAAATCGAAGTGGGGATCCATACTCCGGAGATGGCTGAAGACACGAGAAAAGGCGCGCCTGAGCAGGGCGCGGCTCCTCTCCTCCACCAACCTGTCAGCCCTGATCGACCGCGCCTCCAACTGCGTCACCACGTTAGTGAAGAATTGAAGATTGCCCGCGTAGTTGACCGCGTGCGGCTCGCCGACCGTCTCCTCGCAGATGTTGCCCAAGGCCGCGTTGGCCCTCTCTCGGAGCGTGGTCAGCATGGGGCCGTGCTCATGCTCCAGGAGCCGCCGCTGACGTATCTCGTCCGCGTTCTGGCGTACGACAGCCTCAGCCTCCTCCACCCACTGGCGAAGAAGGAGCACCTCAGCCTGGGAGGTGGTTAGCCCACCTTGCGCCACCTCAAGGGCGGCCCGGGAAGCATCGGCCCGCCGCGTCACCTCCTCCAGCTTGGCCCTCAGGGCAGCAGTCCTGCCTTCGGCTTCTGCCCGGATCAACCCCAGCTTCTCCTCGAACTCGTGCTCGAGGTTCAAACGCGCCATCGCCACCCAACATTCGACCTCCTCCAGGACACGGGCTTCCTGTGCAGCGACATCGTCCTCTGCCTGCATCACCAAGTGCTCCCTCGTCTCCAGACGCTCGTACTCGCGGGTACGTTCGGCGGCTTCCAGCGTCAGCGCCTCCTCGCGCTTCTGGAGCTCCGCCGAGTCGCCGGAGGCCACCCTCATCGACGCGAGGGCTGCCTTGCGCAGCTCCACCTGCTCCTCCAACGAGTGGCACCAGGCCAGGAGCTCCCGAGCCCGCTCCTCTGCAGCCATTCGCCGCCGGTCAGCCTCCCGAGCTTCCTCAGCAGCCCGAGACCGAGCCTCCCAAGAGGCCACCAACGACGCCTTGGCCTCTGCTTCATCAAGGTCGCGCTGATGGAGCGCAAGGGCGATGGCGCCCTCCAGCTCGCGCCTCTCTGCAGCCAGGCGCAGGCCCTCGGCCTCAAGGCGCGCGTCTTCATCAGCAAGCTCCTCACCAAGCAGGCTCACTGTGTCAGTCGCCCTTCGAAGGAATCCTTGGCGGAGAGCGCGACGCTCCTGAGCACACTCAAGCACGTTTTCAACGCCATCATCTGCCCCAAGCAAGCGCCGGGGGCTGCAAGTCAGTGCTCCCCCTCTGGGCTGGGGGCTGGGGGCTAGCACACTCGCGACGGCCGGGCACGCCATGTCAGAAGCCCGGCCTGGGGTCAGCCCGACCTCAGGAGAAGAGCGCAGGAAGCGCCTCAGCCGATCGCAGTCCACGACCAGGCGAGAAGCCCATGGCAGGTTGGCTATGCCACGAGAGGGCTCGCGAAGGAGAATCACGAGGTGCGTGGGGCCACGATACGCCTCGGGATGGTTCGCCTCTTCGATCGCCCTCGCCACAAGGGCTCCGCTGCTCGGGGCGCTCGAGGACGGTGGAGGGGGCAAAGCCAAAGGGGACGGCTCCTCAGCCGTCTCAGCAAGCTCGGCTGGAAGGGGCCTGCGGAGCAAGGGTCAGTAAGAGCAACGGAAGGATCAGGAGCAGGGAAAGGAGAAGGCTTACTCATCAGTGGCGAAGTACTTTCTGTGCTTCAGCAGGCGACAAGGGTAACCGTCGCCCAGGGCCTCCCTTCTCTTCCGGAGAGCCCCAAAGTCCACGCGGAAGTGGCCTAAGAGTCGGGCGCAGGGATCAACCTGCGACGAAGATGGAGCATCAAGACGATTAGCGTCAGGGGCGCCTGCCTGATGTGCGCTGCCAATCGCCTCCCCAAGAGAAGCAGCTGGAGCCTCAGGGGCCCCAGTCGCAGGCGTAGAGGGCAGCTGTTTGTCACCCTCAGCCTCAGCGGTACGGGCCCTGATAACTGCTTCCTCATGAGCCTCACCCGGTGCCGTCACCACGCCGGGAGCCCCCTCGGCCTCTGGCGCCTCATGCCTCCCTGCTCCGCCACTTGAGGTAGAGTCGCCTTGGCCGATTGGATGGGCAGTCACCACCACTGGATTCTCACGAGGTCCCTGGAGGCCGGCGGGGCGCAGCCCCCACTCATCAAAGGCGGGCATCTGCTTCACGAAGTCGACCCTGCTCTGGCAGAGGTACAACAAGGCCCCTCCCTGCCGGACGCTGCCAGGGTTAGGGTCCCCAGCCAGGGTCAAGAGCGTCGTCTTCAGCACCTCAGGAGCCAGGTCCTCTTCCTGGAGCCTCATACTATGCTCGCACCCACGAAAGGCCCACATCCGGCGAGAGTGGCGTTGAAGAGGAGCAATGCGGCATAGCAGGAACTCCTTCACCACCTTGGGCACTGTCACGCCAAGCGACCTTAAGAGCGCGAAGCGGCGCCAGATGAAGACGAGTCGGGGGCTCTCAAGCGCCACCTGGCCCCAGCCCGAATTGGGGACAGCAGGCGAGGTCGGCTCCGTTAGCAGGGGCTGGGCACCCCTGCGTCCACATACAGCCACCGCTCGCGGAACCCAACTACGGGCAGGGGGAGCTTGAACTCAATCCCAGAGGCGGCAGTCTCTGGAGCGGCAATGAAGCTTACGCACGCCCAGCATTGGGTAGGGTCGAGAAGATGCAGCGAGAAGAAGTGGCGCAGCAAGGCAATTGAAGGAGGGATGCCCACCATGGCTTCACAGACGAAGGCGAAGACCGAAAGGAGGGTGATGGATTCAGGACTCAGATGCAGCATGTGGATCTGATAGTGGGAGAGCACGACATTGAAGAAATCAGAAAAGGGGGGAACCAGACCTGCCCACAGGGCGTCGGCGAAATATGGGACCTCGGTAACTATCCTGCCGATGGAGAAGTGGGACGCGTGCCAGGCCGTCATTCTCCCGCATTCATTGAAGATGGTGGCCAGAGACAAGCTGACCTTACCCAAGCCCTCGGCGGGGGCCGCCAACGGCGGCGGGCGAGGCGGAGACACGGGATTCTTCCCTCTTCCCTTCTTCGTCGGGGCCATGGCGATAGGAAAGGGGGGAGGATTCGAGATTGAATTGAAAACAGAAACCAGGGTTCGAGCGGAGGAAGGACAGGAAGCGCTCGAGCGATAAAAGGGGAACGGCTGTGTACGACTACGGGTCCACCTAGCAAGGCGCAGGATAAGGAGGGCGTGGGGGAACAGTGCCGCCCACGTCCAATCAACTGCCGCGCGGCGCCTAAGGCCGCAGGCTGTTAGGGCTCGCGGCGCTTCGCTCTTGCCCTTCCGCCTCCCTGCACGGCCAAGTCCAGGCGCGCCTTTGGCTCGGGGGCTACTGTCGGTGTTCTGGGGATGGGGGTCCCCAGACTTGCCTGCCTGCGGCCTCAGGACCCTCGCGAGGGGCCAAGCCTCGCGGGGCGGACGACACGAAGCTTCCTCAGGCACGGCCTCGTCAGGCTGGCTCACGAGGAGGCGGAGAGATCAAGGCGGGGTACCTCGTGAGGTGCCCGTGATGCAAGCCATGACGACTCAGGGCGCCAGGCGGGTGCCAGCCCGCGCAGCGTCCTCCTTTCCTCTTTGGTGCAAAGGGGGCAAGCGCAGCCGCGGAGTACCGAGGCGTCAGGCAAAGGTTGCCATTTCGGTGCAACAAGACCAAGACTAGGAGGACTACGAGAGGGGGGTCACCATGGAGCCCAAGACGGCGTCATCACCAGAGCTTTGCGCAGGCGAAGACTACTTTTGTCAGGATAGTTGATACTTGCTGTCCCCCTTCAAATTAGCCCGCCATTGTTGGCTCCCTTCCCGCTCAATATTTGGGGAGAGGACCAGGGCCACTATAAATAGGACCGGCCACCCACGTAGCAAGGGGGTTCGGCTCAGTCTCCTCCAAGGGCTCGACAAGTAGAGAGGTGGTAAGCAGAGAGAGACAGATAGAGAAAGGTGGCTGAACTCCTCCCATTAGTTCATCGCCCCAGCCAAGAACAGACCCTCACGAGGCTGTTCTTCCTTGTATTATTCGTCATCATCAGCCCAAGAGGCAATCCACCACACCACACACTGGAGTAGGGTATTACACCCCACCATGGCCCGAACCAGTATAAACCCTGTGTCCCCTGTGTTGTTCCTTTCATAGCTTTGACCCTAGCGTGGCGGAGGGGTGCAGGAAGGTAGGAGGTGAAATCTCCATGCGCACCCCAGTGTTCGAACCTCAAGGGTCTGCCGGAACCAGAAACCCGACAGCCTAGGGTTCATACTTTCGCTAGTGCAAGTTCCCTCAACAATAATAACATAATTGGATCACATAACTATCCCTCAACATGCAACAAAGAGTCACTCCAAGTCACTAATAGCGGAGAACAAACGAAGAGATTATGGTAGGGTACGAAACCACCTCAAATTATTCTTTCCAATCAATCCGTTGGGCTATTCCTATAAGTGTCACAAACAGCCCTAGAGTTCGTACTAGAATAACACCTTAAGACACAAATCAACCAAACCCCTAATGTCACCTAGATACTCCAATGTCATCTCAAGTATCCGTGGGTATGATTATACGATATGCATCACACAATGTTGGATTCATCTATTCAACCAACACATAGGACCTCAAAGAGTGCCCCAAAGTTTCTACCGAAGAATCATGACGAAAACATGTGCCAACCCCTATGCATAGGTTCATGGGCGGGACCCGCAAGTTGATCACCAAAACATACATCAAGTGAATCGCGTGATATCCCATTGTCACCACAGATACGCACGGCAAGACATACATCAAGTGTTCTCAAATCTTTAAGGACTCAATCCGATAAGATAACTTCGAAGGGGAAACTCAATCCATTACAAGAGAGTATAGGGGGAGAAGAAACATAAGATCCAACTATAATAGCAAAGCTTGCGATACATCAAGATCGTGCCAAATCAAGAACACGAGAGAGAGAGAGAGAGATCAAACACATAGCTACTGGTACATACCATCAGCCCCGAGGGAGAACTACTCCCTCCTCGTCATGGAGAGCACTGGGATGATGAAGATGGCCACCGGAGAAGGATTGCCCCTCCGGCAGGGTGCCGGAACGGGTCTAGATTGGTTTTTGATGGCTACGGAGGCTTCTGGCGGCGGAACTCCCGATCTATTCTGCTCTCCGATGTTTTTAGGGTATATGGAGATATATAGGCGGAAGAAGTATGTCAGGGGAGCCACGAGGGGCCCACGAGGGTGGAGGGCGCACCCAGGGGGGTGGGCGTGCCCCCCTACCTCGTGGCCTCCTTGAAGCTTCCCTTACGTGGACTCCAAGTCTCCTGGGTTGCTTTCCTTCCAAAAATAAGTTTCGTGAAGTTTCAGGTCAATTGGACTCCGTTTGATTTTCCTTTTCTGCGATACTCTAAAACAAGAAAAAACAGAAACTGGCACTGGGCTCTGGGTTAATAGGTTAGTCCCAAAAATAATATAAAAGTGTATAATAAAGCCCATAAACATCCAAAGTTGATAATATAATAGCATGGAACAATCAAAAATTATAGATACATTGGAGACGTATCAGCATCCCCGAGCTTAATTCCTGCTCGTCCTCGAGTAGGTAAATGATAAAAACAGAATTTTTGATGTGGAATGATATCTAACATATTTCTCTAAGTAATTCTCTTCATTTTGGCAAGAATATTCATATCCATAAGATTCAAGACAAAATTTTAATATTGACATAAAAATAATAATACTTCAAGCATACCAACAAAGCAATTATGTCTTCTCAAAATAACATGGCCAAAGAAAGCTATCCCTACAAAATCATATAGTCTGGCTATGCTCCATCTTCACCACACGATCTATTTAAATCATGCACAACCCCGATGGCAAGCCAAGCAATTGTTTCATACTTTTGATGTTCTCAAACATTTTCAATCTTCACGCAATACATGAGCGTGAGCCATGGACATAACACTATAGGAGGAATAGAATGGTAGTCGTGGAGAAGACAAAAAGGGGGAAGATAGTCTCACATCAACTAGGCGTATCAACGGGCTATGGAGATGCCCATTAATAGATATCAATGTGAGTGAGTAGGGATTGTCATGCAACGGATGCACAAGAGCTATAAGTATATGAAAGCTCAACAAAAGAAACTAAGTGGGTGTGCATCCAACTCGCTAGCTCACGAAGACCTAGGGCATTTTGAGGAAGCCCATCTGTCGGTGTCAAAACCGGCGGATCTCGGGTAGGGGGTCCCGAACTGTGCATCTAGGCGTATGGTAACAGGAGACGAGGGACACAATGTTTTACCCAGGTTCGGGCCCTCTTGATGGAGGTAAAACCCTACGTCCTGCTTGATTAATATTGATGATATGGGTAGTACAAGAGTAGATCTACCACGAGATCAGAGAGGCTAAACCCTAGAAGCTAGCCTATGGTATGATTGTTGTTCGTCCTACGGACTAAAACCCTCCGGTTTATATAGACACGGGAGAGGGCTAGGGTTACACAGAGTCGGTTACAATGGTAGGAGATCTACATATCCGTATCGCCAAGCTTGCCTTCCACGCCAAGAAAAGTCCCTTCCAGAAACGGGACGAAGTCTTCAATCTTGTATCTTCATAGTCCAGGAGTCCAGCCGAAGGTATAGTCCGGCTATCCGGACACCCCCTAATCCAGGACTCCCTCAGTAGCCCCTGAACCAGGCTTCAATGACGATGAGTCAGGCGCGCAGATTGTCTTCGGCATTGCAAGGCGGGTTCCTCCTCCAAGTACTTCATAGAAGATTTTGAACACAAATGTAGTGTTCTGCTCTGCAAAATAAGTTTCCACATATTGCCATAGAGAGGATAATATTTACACAAATCTAATCTATTGACGTATTCCGTAGCGTGACATCACACCATGACCAAGTCTTTATTCAAATCGTTTTACTGTCCCACCTCGGCGCGTTTAGCGAGGCGGTTTCCTTAGCACGTCTTGTCAAAGCAGAGATCGTGTCCCCTTATTCCGGGATTCTCATCAACACGGGCGTGGGTAACCCAACTGCGCCATTGATTACGGCGCTTGGGAGATAAGCGAGTTTTACCAGGCTGGTAGGGACGCATAGTCGCGTCCACCCATATAAGGGGATAAGGATCCACCTTTTCATCCACGCCTTCTTCCTCCTTTGCCTATCCATTTCCGTGCACTCGAGCTCCAGCGCCCAAGTCCGCACACCCCACCTCAACCTTCTCCAGCCATGTCCGGAGCGGGAGGCAAGTGGATGGTCTGCTCCGTTATGGAGGGACACATCAAAAAACTGAGGAAGGCCGGATACTTGTCTAACGACATTGCGCACCGGCTTCCCGAAGAGGGGCAGCTCATCCCCACCCCTAGGCCACATGAGAGGGTGGTGTTCCTCCCCCATTTCCTCCGCGGACTGGGCTTCCCTCTCCACCCATTTGTCCGGGGGCTCATGTTCTACTATGGCCTGGATTTCCACGATCTGGCCCCGAACTTTGTCCTCAACATCTCGGCGTTTATCGTCGTGTGCGAGGCTTTCTTTTGCATCCGCCCCCATTTCGGCCTATGGCTCAAGACTTTCAATGTCAAGCCGAAGGTGGTGCACGGCACCTAGGCAGAGTGCGGAGGCGCCATGGTGGGCAAGATGCCCAACGTCCTATGGCACAAGGGCTCCTTCGTGGAGTCCCTAAAGGGGTGGCAATCGGGGTGGTTTTACATCACCGAGCCGCGCGACCCTAAATGAGTCGCAACCCCCGAGTTCCGATCTGGACCCCCTACACGGCTCGCCTCCTGGAAAGAGACGGGCCTGTCATGGGGTAAAAAAGGAGAGCTGACCGGACTCCAAACATGCGTCCAAAACCTGGTGGACAAGAAGCTCAAACTTGTCAACTAGTCCAGGTTATGCTCATCTGCCGGATCCTCCCGTGTCAACAACGGGCTTTCAACCTGTGGGAGTTCGACCCGGCACAACACCGAACTCTGAGCAGGCTCTTCGACACGACGTATGAAGATGCCTGGAAGGTGCTTTTCAAGGGCGGTGAGGCCCCCGCATCCGCTACCGAGGATCGCGGATTCAACATGCAGCGTCACGCTCGTGCGGTAAGCTGTTTTTACCCTTTATAGGGTATTAGTTTTTCATAGTTTGACTCCATGCGATATCTAAGCTCCCTTACCTTTGACAGGATTGGCAGGAGACGTCCGGACAGATTGACTATCCGGCTCCTTTGCCCGAAGGCCCAGCGGACGTTCGCTTGGCGAAGCTGCTGGTTCCGACACCCTATGTGGTGCCGGAGAAGAAGGCCAAGAAGAAGGCCACGGGGACTCGAAAGAGTGCCCGGTGCCAGGAGGTGTCGGATTCATCATCCGACGACTCCAAGGCGCACTCCTCCCATGAAGACGAGGAGGAGGAAGAAGAGACCTCTCCCCCTCCAGCGGGGGGAGGGAAGAAAAGGAAGGCCGCCCCAACTGGGGAGGCCGAAGGGTCCAAGAAGGGGAAGACCCCTCCTCCGGACTACTCCACCAACGCCAACGACGGCGGAGAGGAGTGGCCGCGCAGGTCCAAGCCCCTGGTGAGATCGTAAGTATCCGGATACCAGAGTGATTTATAGTATTCCCCCATTGCACAGCTTTTCCTTATGTTGAACATGTTTATGCAGTCCACCCAAAGACCGGCTTGACGTGTCGTCGAGCGGTTCCCTAGATTCGTCGGATGTGAATTCTCTTCTGATGGCTACCTCCCCCATCCTACGGACGATGCCGCGGTGGCGTCCCAACAGGTTCCAAGCCAGGAGGAGGTGGTCCTGGAGGCGCCGCAAGGCGACCTCCCGGACTCCAGGCGTAAAGGGGATAGAACCCCCAAGGGCTCCAAGTCCGGCCTTGAGCCGGACACCGCGCTGGAACCTTCAACGGTTCCGGACTCCGGTAGGTAGCCTCCTTCCAAGAGGAGCAAGCCTACTGAGCCGGCGACCTCCGTCCAGCCGGAGGCACCGGACAATTTGTTGGAGGTGCTTAACGGCGCCTCCATCGACGAGGAGCACTGCACTATTATGAGTGCGGTGATCCATAAGGTTCAGTCCGCCAAGAGCGGACTGACTGAAGCCTGTGCCAGCCTTCTAATAGGCTTTGAGGTAAATAAAGAATATGTAAAAATATTACCGCATAGACAGTAGCCCCTGATGCTCTGTTCGGCATTCGGAAAGAAAAGCCGAATAGAGGATCTAATAACATTCGCAGGAGTCTAACATAATCAAGTCAATATGTGTATGCAGGCTTCACTGCTGGCCTCCGCCGCACTGACTGCGGAGGTGGATACGCTGAAGCAATACCTCGCGTGGTCCGAGAACAAGCTCGGCCATGCCAAGAGGCAACTCGAGGAGAAGGAAGGTAAGTAATACCTTGCGCAAGTATATAGAGAAGATGTGGTTGCAAAAAATGACAGGATCAACGTGCTATTATAGGGGCCACGACCGAGGTGGCAACCCTTAATAAAGCGCTGTCCGAGGCCGAAAACAGAGCGGCCGCGGAGCGCACAGAGAGAGGGAAGCAGGAGGCGCGGGTGGAGGAGGTGCAGAAAGAGCTCCAGGCTCTCGTGAAAAAACATGAGAGTTTGGAGCTTGACTCGAAGACGCAAGCGTCCGAGCTTGCGGCAGCCCTCGAAAGCGCGAAGTCTGCCAAGGCCGAAACCCAGAAAGCCCTCCAAGAAATTGGAGATATGAAGAAGATAGCGGCGGGTAAGGCATTCATTATGCAAAGCAAGCACGTGAAAGTGAATTACTTGTTACTTACCCGAGTCCGGAGCTCTCCAGCAGCATTCGCAGATTTGCCCCGTAATGCGTCTGATGCCGCCGCCTACTACCGAGCCGAGGAGGGGAGCTCAATGGAGAAGGTGTTCTGGTCTCAGTATGCTGAGGCCGGGCACCTGGTGCCTTTGAGCGACCAGCTGAAGCAAATGGTCGAGCTCCACAAGGTGGCCGAACAGGCCATAAAGGGCCTCATAGTTCGGCTTTGGCCTGGAGAGGCTCTGCCTGGGAGCTACTTCGGGCTGGTGAGGCGGCTAGTGGATGCAGGTCCATGGCTTGAAGTAATCAAGCGCTCCGTCTGCATCGAAGGTGCCCGTAGGGCGCTTGCCCGTGCTAAAGTCCACTGGGGCAAGATGGATGCGGAGAAGCTGGTGAAGGACGGGCCGCCGTCGGGCAAGGAGCATCGCGTCCTGGAAGCGTATTATGAGGGCATCCTGAAGGGTGCCCGCCTTATAGCGGATGAATGCTCCAAAGATGTAATATTTGAGTAAACTCGCATTTGTGATCCTGTACGCTAAAAACTTGTTCATATGCGCTAAGCAACGCTTTTGAATTTAAAATATTACCTTCTGTGCGGCCGTTTATCAAATTTGAGAGATGGCGAGTCGTCGGCTTCTGCCCCCATGCCACGAGTGCTGGAGTGTTCGGGATAAACATGAGCGCTTTTTTCCCATTCTTGGGTCCTTCGAGGGAGGCGCTCAACACAACGAACAAGGCAATCGGACTATAATGCTTGAACACTCTCACTTAGCCATAGAATTCTATAATTTTAAATTTCGGCGAAGCCCCTAGTGTTCGGAAGACCGAGTTCGGGGCGCTATCCATGCCTAGGCCGGACAGAGCCGACTCCTCGCTCTAAGCGGCATAAGTCTCTAGGGACTCGAAAACCTCTCGAACAGCGACCAGCTCTCGCCTCATCATGACGGTCAGTTTTAGCTTTCTCTACTGAGGTGCTTAGCCCAGCTCAACTGGGGCACAATCGCAGTAGTTCTCCTAGTGCTACCTTAGCCGATATAACGGAACGTAAGGTACCAAAACATAGGAGCCAGGCAAACCCAACTATTGACCCAAGACATGATTTGGAGCCGATGCATATAATGCTATAAGTTCGGGGTGTCGCACTTGTGAAAGTGTTCGGACTTCTCACACCGTATTGTGGGGTACTTAAGCCCCTGGCGTATTGGCCGTACCAAAGTGTACGGGTGCAACATGTCATTAATGAACATATATTCGTAAAAAAGAGTAATGCAATAATAGACGGAAGCTATGCATTGTTTATTTAAAAAAGCTGCGACCAAAGCAGAACGATACAAATACTGCAATAAGCAAAAGATGGGACTATTTAACATGTCCTTTCCAGGGGCAAGCTGCGGAATGTTATGTGAAACAGGTATACTGCTCGTTATAGAGACCACCTTAGAGTTCCATAGTGCGGCGCAGCTTTCTGCTTCCCTGGTTGTATCGTTTGTGCGGCCATTGTACTACCGGACAAGCCTTCCGAAGAATGGAGTCCTAAAAAATAAGAGAAAATTAAGAAATCGGCAGCCCCTAGTGTAGTTTAAGCTGCGTTTTGGGCGTGCCGTGATGGTGCCCCTACCCCTGTGCCCATGGTATTTCCAGAGTGTAGTTATGTGCACGCAACACTAGTTTCGCAAGTTCGCGAGGGCTGGGGTTGGGGCCGCATTGCTAGGCTTGCTCGGAACGTGCCTTGCAGTCTTGTTGTAGGTTACTCCGGGCGCGCTTGATGGTGTCCAGACGTTTAATGGCCGGACTGGAGAATTGCCTTGAGAGGCTGCTTTGTATTTCCGCTGCGATAGCCGTCGTATGCTCCTCCGTTCGGAGAGAGCGTTCGGTGTTTCCATTGACCGTGATGACGCCTCGAGGGCCTGGCATCTTGAGCTTGAGGTATGCGTAGTGCGGCACCGCATTGAACTTGGCGAATGCGGTTCGCCCGAGCAGTGCGTGATAGCCACTTCGGAACGGGACTATGTCGAAGATTAACTCCTCGCTTCGGAAATTATTCGGAGATCCGAGGACCACATCAAGTGTAACTGAGCCTGTACAGTTGGCCTCTACACCTGGTATGACGCCTTTAAAGGTCGTTTTAGTGGGTTTAATCCTTGAGGGATCGATGCCCATTTTCCGCACTATATCCTGGTAAAGCAGGTTCAGGCTACTGCCGCTGTCCATAAGGACTCTAGTGAGGTGAAATCCGTCAATAATTGGATCTAGAACCAATGCGGCGAATCCGCCATGACGGATGCTAGTGGGGTGGTCCCTTCGATCAAAAGTGATCGGGCAGGAAGACCATGGGTTGAACTTTGGGGCGACTGGCTCCATCGCGTATACGTCCCTTAGCGCATGCTTCCGCTCCCTCTTGGGGACATGGGTTGCGTATATCATGTTCACCGTCCGCACTTGTGGGGGATAACCTTTCTATCCACTGTTGTTCGGCGGCCGGGGCTCCTCCTCGTCATCGCTATGCAGCCCCTTGTCTCTGCTTTCGGCATTTAACTTGCCTGCCTGCTTGAACACCCAACAATCCCTGTTGGTGTGATTGGCTGGTTTTTCGGGGGTGCCATGTGTCTGGCATGAGCGGTCGAGTATTCGGTCCAAACTGGATGGACCCGGAGTATTTCTTTTGAATGGCTTTTTCCGTTGACCGGGTTTAGAGCCTCTGAATCCGGCATTAACTGCCGTATCCTCAGCATTGTCGCTGTTAATGCGGCGCTTTCGCTTATTGCGACGCGACCTGCCATTGCTGTCCTTGGTATCCGAATTACCAGGGCTCTTGGTCATGTTATTGCTGCGAGCTAGCCAGCTGTCTTCTCCCGCGCAAAAGCGGGTCATAAGTGTCGTGAGGGCTGCCATGGATTTCGGCTTTTCCTGTCCTAGGTGCCGTGCAAGCCACTCGTCGCGGATGTTATGCTTGAAGGCTGCTAGGGCCTCTGCGTCCGGACAGTCGACAATTTGATTTTTCTTGGTTAGGAACCGTGTCCAGAATTGTCTGGCCGATTCCTCTGGCTGCTGAATTATCTGGCTAAGGTCATCGGCGTCTGGTGGTCGCACATAAGTGCCCTGGAAATTGTCGAGGAATGCGGCTTCCAGGCCCTCCCAACAACCAATTGATTCTGCTGGCAAGCTGTTAAGCCAATGCCGAGCTGGTCCTTTAAGCTTGAGTGGGAGGTATTTGATGGCATGTAGGTCATCACCGCGGGCCATGTGGATATGAAGGAGATAGTCCTCGATCCATACCGCAGGATCTGTTGTGCCATCATATGATTCGATGTTCACGGGTTTGAAACCCTCAGGGATTTGATGATCCATTACTTCATCTGTGAAGCATAGTGGGTGTGCGACGCCTCTGTATTGGGCTATATCACGACACATCTCAAACGAGCTTTGTCTACTGTGTTCGGCCCGACCGGATTGACTGTATCTGGAGTGACGATTACCGTCTCGTGTCGTGGGGCGCCCACGCGATCCGTAGATCGATCTTGTTTTCCTTGCCTTGTCCTCCAATATATCTCGCAGGTCTGGCGCATTTTCCCGTGCCTTGGTATTTTTTGAGCGGCGCCGGGGTGTGGTTTGAGTGGAGGGCCAAGAGGCCTCTCTGTCGCGGCTATGGGGTGGCCGGTCGGCCGCATCATGCGCTGGTGATGTAGGTTTAGGTGCTTCCTCCTCTAATCAGGGTAGCAGCCTGCGCTTTGGGTAGCTCTTGGAGGGGCGTTCGAGTTCATACTCTTCGGCTGCAAGGACCTCAGTCCATCTGTTGGCTAGCAAATCTTGATCAGCTCTAAGTTGTTGCTGTTTTTTCTTGAGGCTGCTCGCCGTGGCCATAAGCCTGCGTTTGAAATGCTCTTGTTCGACGGGATCCTCTGGCACGACAAATTCGTCGTTGTCGAGGCTTGCCTCGTCTTCGGAGGGAGGTATATAATTATCGTCCTCGACCTCTCTGTCTGCCGCTCTCTCATGAGGGTTGGCTTCTCCATCCTCCTGTGCTGAATCTTGCTGGAGGTGGTTGTCTTCGGCACTATCCGGGGTGTTATTATCTCCCGTGCCGGAATCACCGTTTATGCTTTGGCGGGATTTAGAGCGGCGCCGCTGACGCCGGCGCTTAGGCTGCTTCTTGGAGGGGTCATCCTCCACTATTCCATCGCCATTGTCTTCTTTTGGAGTGTCCACCATGTATATATCATACGACGAGGTGGCTTTCCAGTGCCCTATAGGCGCTGGTTCCTGATCGTCTCCTACATCGGCGTCCATACCGTCGATGTCTTCGGAGTCGAAGTCGAGCATGTCGGTTAAATCATCGACAGTGGCTACGAAGTGGGTGGTGGGTGGGCTTTGAATTTCTTCATCATCCGCATCCCAACCTTGCTGACCATAGTCCGGCCAGGGCTCTCCTGATAAAGAGAGATACTTTAGTGAATTCAGAATATCGCCAAAGGGCGAGTGCTGAAAGATGTCCGCGGTGGTGAACTCCATGATTAGCGCCCAATCGGGTTCAATTGGTAGGGGCGCGGAGGGCTCAGAGTTTGGAGAGGAGTCCGGGTCCTTGGAGTCACGGGCTTCGTAGAGAATAGGGCTGGTGTTCGGCTCGATCGCCGTAGAGATTGCATCCCCCGAGGCAGTGTCCAACCACCCATCCTCGATTGGCGCAGTTGGCTTCGAATTAAGGGTTAGAGCTGATGCGGGTGCAGCCTCCAGGGCACTGTTCGGCGACAGAGCTAGATCATGCCCATTGTGACAGTGCGGCGCGCTCGGCTGCGGCTCGAACCCGTCGAAGATCAAGTCTCCACGGAGGTCGGCCGTGTAGTTCAAACTTCCAAATTTGACCTGATGGCCAGGGGCGTAGCTTTCGATCTGCTCCAGATGGCCAAGCGAATTGGCCCGCAGTGCAAAGCTGCCAAATACGAAGATCTGTCCGGGGAGAAAAGTCTCACCCTGGATCGCATCGTCGTTGATGATCGGAGGAACCATCGGGCCTAAAGGTGACGACACAGAGGAACTCTCAATGAAAGCACCAATGTCGGTGTCAAAACCGGCGAATCTTGGGTAGGGGGTCCCGAACTGTGCGTCTAGGCGGATGGTAACAGAGACGAGGGACACAATGTTTTACCCAGGTTCGGGCCCTCTTGATGGAGGTAAAACCCTACGTCCTGCTTGATTAATATTGATGATATGGGTAGTACAAGAGTAGATCTACCACGAGATCAGAGAGGCTAAACCCTAGAAGCTAGCCTATGGTATGATTGTTGTTCGTCCTACGGACTAAAACCCTCCGGTTTATATAGACACCGGAGAGGGCTAGGGTTACACAGAGTCGGTTACAATGGTAGGAGATCTACATATCCGTATCACCAAGCTTGCCTTCCACGCTAAGAAAAGTCCCTTCTGGACACGGGATGAAGTCTTCAATCTTGTATCTTCATAGTCCAGGAGACCGGCCGAAGGTATAGTCCGGCTATCCGGACACCCCCTAATCCAGGACTCCCTCACCATCATTGGAATATACAAGCCAAGTTCTATAATGAAAAATTCCCACTAGTATATGAAAGTGACAACATAGGAGACTCTCTATCATGAATATCATGGTGCTACTTTGAAGCACAAGTGTGGTAAAAGGATAGTAACATTGTCCCTTCTCTCTTTTCCTCTTTTTTTTATTCGAGCCTTCTTTTTTTTATGGCCTCTTTTTTTATTTGGGCTTCGTTGGCCTCTTTTATTTATTTATTTTCGTCTAGAGTCTCATCCCGACTTGTGGGGGAATCATAGTCTCCATCATCCTTTCCTCACTGGGACAATGCTCTAATAATGACGATCATCACACTTTTATTTACTTACAACTCAAGAATTACAACTCAATTCTTAGAACAAAATATGACTCTATATGAATGCCTCCGGCGGTGTACTGGGATGTGCAATGACTCATGAGTGACATGTATGAAAGAATTATGAACGGTGGCTTTGCCACAAATACGATGTCAACTACATGATCATGCATAGCAATATGACAATGATGGAGTGTGTCATAATAATGGAACGGTGGAAAGTTGCATGGCAATATATCTCGGAATGGCTATGGAAATGCCATAATAGGTAGGTATGGTGGCTGTTTTGAGGAAGATATATGGTGGGTTTATTGTACCGGCGAAAGTTGCGCGGTACTAGAGAGGCTAGCAATGGGGGAAGGGTGAGAGTGCGTATGATCCATGGACTCATCATTAGTCATAAAGAACTCACATACTTATTGCAAAATCTATTAGTTATTGAAACAGAGTACTACGCGCATGCTCCTAGGAGGATAGATTGGTAGTAAAAGACCACCGCTCATCCCCGACCGCCACTCATAAGGAAGACAATCAATAAATAAATCATGCTCCGACTTCATCACATAACGGTTCACCATACGTGCATGCTACAGGAATCACAAACTTTAACACAAGTATTTCTCAAATTCACAACTACTCACTATCATGACTCTAATATCACTATCTCCATATCTCAAAACAATTATCAAGTATCCAACTTCTCTTAGTATTCAATGCACTTTATATGAAAGTTTTTATTATATCCCTCTTGGATGCCCATCATATTAAGACTTAATTCATAACCAAAGCAAATTACCATGCTGTTCTAAAGACTCTCAAAATAATATAAGTGAAGCACTGTGCTCTAAAAAGATATAAGTGAAGCACTAGAGCAAATGACAAACTACTCCAAAAGATATAAGTGAAGATCAATGAGTAGTCGAATAATTATGCAACTATGTGAAGACTCTCTAACATTTAAGAATTTCATATCTTGGTATTTTATTCAAGCAGCAAGAAAAACAAAAGAAAATAAAATTACGCTCCAAGCAAAACACATATCATGTGGCGAATAAAAATATAGCTCCAAGTAAAGTTACCAATGAACGAAGACGAAAGAGGGGATGCCTTCCGGGGCATCCCCAAGCTTAGGCTTTTGGTTGTCCTTGAATATTACCTTGGGGTGCCTTGGGCATCCCCAAGCTTAGGCTCTTGCCACTCCTTATTCCATAGTCCATCGAATCTTTACCCAAAACTTGAAAACTTCACACCACAAAACTTAACAGAAAACTCGTAAGCTCCGTTAGCGAAAGAAAACAAAACACCACTTCAAGGTACTGTAATGAACTCATTCTTTATTTATATTGGTGTTATACCTACTGTATTCCAACTTCTCTATGGTTTATAAACTCTTTTACTAGCCATAGATTCATCAAAATAAGCAAACAACACACGAAAAACAGAATCTGTCAAAAACAGAACAGTCTGTAGTAATCTGTAGCTAACGCAAACTTATGGAACCCCAAAAATTCTAAATTAAATTTGTGGACCTGAGGAATTTACCTATTAATCATCTGAAAAAATAATTAACTAAATATCACTCTCTAAATAAAAATGGCAGCAATTCTCGTGAGTGCTAAAGTTTCTGTTTTTTACAGCAAGATCATCAAGACTTTCCCCAAGTCTTCCCAACGGTTTCACTTGGCACAAACACTAATTAAAACATAAAAACTACATCTAAACAGAGGCTAGATGAATTATTTATTTCTAAACAGGAGCAAAAAGCAAGGAACAAAAATAAAATTGGGTTGCCTCCCAACAAGCGCTATCGTTTAACACCCCTAGCTAGGCATGATGATTTCAATGATGCTCACATAAAAGATAAGAATTGAAACATAAAGAGAGCATCATGAAGAATATGACTAGCACATTTAAGTCTAACCCACTTCCTATGCATAGGGATTTTGTGAGCAAACAACTTATGGGAACAATAATCAACTAGCATAGGAAGGCAAAACAAGCATAACTTCAAAACTTTAAGCACATAGAGAGGAAACTTGATATTATTGCAATTCCTACATGCATATATTCCTCCCTCATAATAACTTTCAGTAGCATCATGAATGAATTCAACAATATAACGAGCACCTAAAGCATTCTTTTCATGATCTACAAGCATGCAAATTTTATTACTCTCCACATAAGCAAAAAATTTCTCATTCGGAATAGTGGGAGTATCATAAGAGACTCGAATACTATAAATTGTTTCCACATTAAAAGAGTAATGTTCAGAAAATGGGTAACCATAATCATGACAAGTTTTATAAATATAATCACTACTTTTTATAGCATAAGTATCATCACAATAATCATCATAAGTAGGAGGCATGCTATCATCATTATAAATTTGCATAACAAAACTTGGGAGACTAAAAATATCATCTTCATTAAACGTAGCATCCCCAAGCTTGGGACAAACATTAATTGCAGCAAATATATTCTCAAAAACATCATATTCATCAAACATAGCATCCCCAAGCTTGGGCCTTTTCATATCATAAGCATAATCACTTTCATAATCAATAGTATGGATAGCACCAATATTATAGCCATTATCATATTCTTCCAAGCAAGTGCCAAAAAGATTTTCAAGATCATAAGAAGTATCATTATCTTCCACAATTATATTTTCATGGGGCACAATAGTAATAGGAGCAGCATTATTTGGGAGAGATATCTTTTTACCTCTCTTCCTTTGTCTTTTCTTCTTCTTCACCACATCATGTGTGGGTTCAATCCTCTTTTTGGAGCTCCTTATTAATGAGATTGGTTGAATAGGAGGCTCCTCCTCGTTACCTGATTCATCATAATAAATAATAGAGGATATTGGGAAGTCTCTTCCCTTTCATTAGTATTCTCTTCATCTTCTATTTGTTTTGTTTTCTTTATGTAGTTGGCAATATAAGGATTTTCAATACAATTCACCGCACAATACATATAAATTTCCTCTAGATCAAAATGAGGAACTCTATCAAGGGCAAATTTTGGAATATCCTTAGTTATATGTTTCATTTCTTCATAACCCAAGAGCAAACTAAGTTCATTACGATCATGAAACAATTTGCATTGGGTATTGAAATGATCATGTTCATTGCAAAGCTCACAAGTATGGCCAATATAATTTAAATTTTCAGCACATTCATCTAGCCTTTCTTGCAACAATTTAGTTTCTAAGTACTTATGCCTATTGCAATATCTATCTTCCCTATTTGGTGTGTACTTACAAACCCAATGTACTCCACAAAAATTGACATGTTTATAGGAGACATTTTCATCATAATTAGTGCAATCATCATTAGTATCATGGATATTCAAAGAATTCGTACTAACAACATTGCAATCATGCTCATCATTCACATATTGTATGCCAAGTATTCTATGTAATTATTCTTCTAGCATTTGAGCACAATTTTACTTTCCATCATATTTACGAAAGATATTAAAAAGATGAAGCGTATGAGGTAAACTCAATTCCATTTTTTATTGTAGTTTTCTTTTACAAACTAAACTAGTGATAAAACAAGAAACTAAAAGACTCTATTGCAAGATCGATATACCATCAAGCACTCACCTCCCCAGCAACGGCGCCAGAAAAGAGCTTGATGTCTACTACACAACCTTTATCTTGTAGACGTTGTTGGGCCTCCAAGTGCAGAGGTTTGTAGGACAGTAGCAAATTTCCCTCAAGTGGATGACCTAAGGTTTATCAATCCATAGGAGGCTTAGGATGAAGATGGTCTCTCTCAAGCAACCCTGCAACCAAATAACAAAGAGTCTCTTGTGTCCCCAACTCACCCAATACAATGGTAAATTGTATAGGTGCACTAGTTCGGCGAAGAGATGGTGATACTAGTGGTATATGGATAGTAGATAATGGTTTTTGTAATCTGAAAATCTAAAAACAGCAAGGTAACTAATGATAAAAGTGAGCGTAAATGGTATTGCAATGCGTTGAAACAAGGCCTAGGGTTCATACTTTCGCTAGTGCAAGTTCCCTCAACAATAATAACATAATTGGATCACATAACTATCCCTCAACATGCAACAAAGAGTCACTCCAAAGTCACTAATAGCGGAGAACGAACGAAGAGATTATGGTAGGGTACGAAACCACCTCAAAGTTATTATTTCCAATCAATCCGTTGGGCTATTCTTATAAGTGTCACAAACAGCCCTATAGTTCGTACTAGAAAAACACCTTAAGACACAAATCAACCAAAACCCTAATGTCACCTAGATACTCCAATTCACCTCAAGTATCCATGGGTATGATTATACGATATGCATCACACAATCTCAGATTCATCTATTCAACCAACACATAGGACCTCAAAGAGTGCCCCAAAGTTTCTACCGGAGAATCACAACGAAAACATGTGCCAACCCCTATGCATAGGTTCATGGGCGGAACCCGCAAGTTGATCACCAAAACATACATCAAGTGAATCACGTGATATCCCATTGTCACCACAGATACGCACGACAAGACATACATCAAGTGTTCTCAAATATTTAAAGACTCAATCCGATAAGATAACTTCGAAGGGGAAACTCAATCCATTACAAGAGAGTATAGGGGGAGAAGAAACATAAGATCCAACTATAATAGCAAAGCTCACGATACATCAAGATCATGCCAAATCAAGAACACGAGAGAGAGAGAGAGAGATCAAACACATAGCTACTGGTACATACCCTCAGCCCCGAGGGAGAACTACTCCCTCCTCATCATGGAGAGCACCGGGATGATGAAGATGGCCACCGGAGAAGGATTGCCCCTTCGGCAGGGTGCCGAAACGGGTCTAGATTGGTTTTCGGTGGCTACGGAGGCTTCTGGCAGCGGAACTCCCGATCTATTCTACTCTCCGATGTTTTTAGGGTATATGGAGATATATAGGCGGAAGAAGTACATCAGGGGAGCCACGAGGGGCCCACGAGGGTGGAGGGTGCGCCCAGGGGGTGGGCGCGCTCCCCTACCTCGTGGCCTCCTCGAAGCTTCCCTTACATGGACTCCAAGTCTCCCGGGTTGCTTTCCTTCCAAAAATAAGTTCCATGAAGTTTCAGGTCAATTGGACTCCATTTGATTTTCCTTTTCTGCGATACTCTAAAACAAGCAAAAAAATAGAAACTGGCACTGGGCTCTGGGTTAATAGGTTAGTCCCAAAAATAATATAAAAGTGTATAATAAAGCCCATAAACATCCAAATTTGATAATATAATAGCATGGAACAATAAAAAATTATAGATACGTTGGAGACGTATCAATGGGTACCACGGGTCTACATGTACAACAACACCATTGGCTCTGTTGTGATGCTAGTAATGTGCATGATATGAGAAGTCAACTGTATACACAATTGAAATTGAAATCAACAGAACTGTTGATAAGAGCAAACTTGTTAAAGAAACATGTGTAAACATACCTGGTGTGCCATTGGAGTTTTGATTGGGTCCTTCAATTTAAAAATAAGTTTGTATGAGTAAATACAGTGATACAAGAGCAAATCAGTATGCACAATAGCAATGGAATCTTAAATGAGAATAGTTGTTCTTTAGGTTTAAGCACTTGTTCTACATGAACAGAGTATAGTAAGACGCAAGAATATAGTACTTAAAAATAGAAAATGATCTCATAGACCTTACCATATTCTTGGTTCGGGACCAGTACAGAACAAGACGTTCCCAGTCGTCGTCCAGTAAATGTGTCTCGGGAGAACGTAGGGGAATTTGATGAGTTTCTTTGCCAGTGAAGTATGTTTTCTTCAGGTAATTCCGATACTAACACCAAGCATTCTTGACTATAGCGGAGGTATTAGCATAGGTTACCTCATCCTGAGTTTCCAAATCGGTCCTTCTCTATAGAAAAAAGGGAAAATTTGATCTATTATAACCATCATGGAGGTAGAACGTATGGGACAAAGCAAAGTAATTGCCATGAATAACATTACTTACACATAACTCCTGGACAAACACCTGCAACTAGCATTTTCCTTCATCTTCAGTATAATATTTCCATGATGTGAAGATACGCACATAGGATTTAACAATATCAAATGCGATAGATGCTAAACTACGACTGGCTGGTTGTGCTTCCTCCGCAAGAATAGGTGTACTAACTGGTGGAGTTGTGGTTCGCCGTGGTAGTACTGGCGCTTTGGGCACTAGAGCTGCCTTACTAACTGCTCTTGTTTGGGAGCTCTGTGGTGGAGATGGTGTTGTGTCAACAGGAACTGGGTTACTATCTACTGGGGTTGGGGTTAGATTGGGTGAAGCTGGTTCTCTGTCCATCGCAGTAGGGGTACAATCTGTGAGAGTCTGGGTTATGTGTGGTAGGGATGGTTGTCGTGCATGTACAATCGGGGTGCTATCTCCACCAAGAGGTAGCACTGTTTTATTTGAAGGCCGTCTTTTTACTCTGCTAGATACTAGCATCACCCGCTCCAATTCAAATGGCTGATAAACAGGAAACATAGTTGAATGTACAGACATTGTATGAGAGACAGATGCAATAGATAGTGTGGAGAAAAGAGGGCATGAAATAGTTGGCATGTATATTGTTTAACTAAAACGGATAACATGACATAATTTTACATATATGATGTCTATCTAAACTGGATAGCATAGCATAACATAATTCAAAGATATGATGAATAACTAAACATGATCGCATGACATAATGCACATACATGTTATCTAAGTAATCAGGATTGCATGATTTAATTCACATATGTGATTTATATGCTAAGCAGAGGGCATTCACATATATGATGTCTGAACTAAGAACATGGGGTTGAATATTGTGTGTATGATGCCTAAACTATGCAATGCAAGACACCATATGCATGATATGAGTAGTATAACTGTGCCAAGTTAGAGCATACACCTCGGTGGGGGAATAGGACTGGTCATCTGTCTCTGAATCCATCTCTGAGGAGCTATCCGGACCCAACAAGAGATCTGCTTCGACAGGTAGCACTGTCTGCTCTGAAGGCCTTGTTTTTACTCTAGATTTTTCCATCTCCCACCCAAATGGCCAATTCACAAGAAGAGTAGTTTAATGTACAAACATTGTCGACAAATGGAAATGTAATGAAGAAAAGGATGGGCAATATATCATTCAAATATATGATGTCTGGTTAAACAGGATGGCATTGCACATTTCACATATACTATGGCTGGGTAAAAGACATGAGACTACATAATTCCCACATATGATATAGAAACTAAACAGGTGGTATTACTGAACATGTCTAAACTAAGCAGATGACATATATGCATCATATGACTAACATCATCATGCCAAGGTAGAGCAAACACCTTGGGGGTAAATAGGAGTGGTCAGCTATGTCTGAATCCGCCTTAGAACAGATATCTTCCTCTGGATTACAATCTGGAGAGGGGGGGTTGCCATTGAACCCACCATGGAGCGATGTCTGCATGACATTGTATTGTGGCGTAAAACTCTTCTCTTTTTCTCTACATGTTCAGCATGACTGTGTACAATATCTGGCATGCATACGAAAAAAATATGCTGAGATTATGTAAGGAGAGCATGCAGAAATCTATAGTGATTGTAACAACCAATGGATGGATCCAAAAATAATGATAGCAGGCTGATGATTGCTTTAATTTAATAAAAAGACAGATGATGATTGCTTTACTATTTGTTTCCCACCCAAGATGAACAACATAGGCATACCCTAGGTGAACCAGATATTAGACAAAGATACTATTCATTGCTGCCTCGATATGTGCCCCACAACTAATTTAGAACTCAAGTTTGAACATTAATTTGGACCTGACTTGGAGTCTAAGAGGTGAACATGACGATAAAGTAGCAGGTAATTTTAAGCAATGCATAACATAAGCAAAAACAAAAGAGTGTGACCTCTCTTGTGGACCCATGTACTACTCAGGTTCATCTGCTGAGTCGATGATGGAGATGCCGTTGCGGTGGGTGCCGGCGGCAGGGAAGGAGATCTGAAGCGGTGAAAGATGGTCAGGAGTCGTGATGTCTAGTTTGGTGGATGCTTCTGTCTATGGAGCAGCTCAGGTGAGGTGGACGACGTCGCGACAGGAGCAGGACAAACCACACAAAGTTTTCTTTGAGACCTACCTGTAACTAAAGTAATTCTGTAAGGGCTCATTTGGCTTGCATGATTCTAAAGACACGGGGATAGGAGGAAAAACTAAAGTAATTATGTGGAGCAGTTCATTTGGTGGATGGTTTTGTCGATGGAGCAGCTCAGGTGAGGTGGACGACGTCGCGGCAGGAGCAGGACAAACCACACAAAGTTTTCTTCGACACCTACCTGCAACTGAAGTAATTCTGTAAGGGCTCATTTGGCTTGCATGATTCTAAAAACGCAGGGATAGGAAAAACACCGAAATAGGATAGGAATGCACATGGTAAACCGAGCGTTTGTAAACACGGGATTTCTGTCAACTTGGGTGTTTGGTTCACAAGAATTGGAAGAGCATAGGAATGCAAAGAAGCATGGCCAAAATAAAGTGAAACCATATGAAAGTGTGTACAATTACAATGTTATTCTGCCACTAATGCACTTGGTCTTGTTTTCATGCATAGGATTTTGAAAAGTAGGTCCAGGTGGATGTTTTGCTCCATTCCTTTCAATAAAATGCATGAATAATTGAATAGTAGAGTGCCATAGGAAATTTCCTATTTCTATGTTTTTTCGTTGAACCAAAATAGCCCTAATGGATCGACATGAATGTAGAATAATAAGTGATGCGACAAGTGTACAACATCTTTGCTATAGCCATGTCGACCTCAGCATCATTCGGTTGGTCGTTGAAGAAGTTGAGGCAGAGGTGGTTGTCGGAGGTGTGGAGGTGTGGAGGAAGATTTGAGGAATCTATAGACATCGTCCAGGGCACTGCTCTGTTGTGATGGATCCTTCCGTCGTTGGAGCAGCTCCGGTGAGCCGTAAGATGTCGAGGCTGAAGCAGCACAAGACAAACATCATTAATCTCAAGTAGGATTCTAATAACATCTCCTATAGATGAGAAAAGTGATAGATGTAGAGCATGATTGGTTTGCTACCAATATTGGGCTAGCCAAATGTTGGAATTGCCAAATATTGGCAATACCAAGACTTGTCAAATATTGGCAACTTTATGTGAGATAGGCAAGACAACTCAGTAACCAACCAAGTAGTATCCAATATTTGGCACAATGCCAAACATTGCCATGCCTATTTTTGGCACCAAACCAATTATGCTCATAAAATTTACACCACCAAAAACCACCTAACTACAACAGATGAGGTAAAAACTATTGACTCTGAACTTAACTATCCAAACTGAAATTTACTGTGGAATCTGAATGTTACTATCGAAACTGAACGCAATGGTAGCAAAGAGGCACTTCACGTGTAGTTTAGGGAGGGTCTGCAGTTCATCTTCAACCTGCACCCCCTGAGCCGCCAGCCGCCGCCGGCCCCCTTGCCGCCCCGAAACAACTCCCCACCGTCGGTCCGCCACCGCCTCGCTGCCCCGAAACAACTCCCCACCGCCAATCTGGCCAGCCCTCTAGCCCCTCGGCCCCCTCCCCCTGCGCCGAGCTTTTTCTTCGGCGATCCCCACGCCACC
>NC_041380.1:305476587-305495164 GCF_002162155.2 Triticum dicoccoides | reverse complement strand
CCACCCCGAACCCTAAGATAGATAGTGGGGTACCTCTTCGGCGAGCCCCCTCCCCACTGCGGGTGATTCTTCCTTAACTCCGACGAGCCCTACCCCCCAACCCCTAAATATTAACTGACCCAAAAGTCGATTCAGTCGACTGAAGTGTAGCTAAATCAGAGTAGAGCAGCAGCATGAGCAGCACCAGCATCGCAGGCAAGCGAGCGAGAGCCAGAGCAGCAGTAGAAGATCCGGCTGGTATGGACGCCGTCGCCGAAGGGGCCTCGCACTGGGGAAGAGCCACAGTGGAGATGTCGCCCGCGGCACCAGCTTCGAGGTAGCCGTGCCATGGGGGTGTGGGATGGAGCACCGTCGGCGCCGGGAGGTCGAGTTAAGGAGAACGTGCGATGCGATGAGTGTACAACCTCTTTGGTGGCGCCGAGTAGGCCTCGGCTTCATCTGAGGTGTCGGTGAGGATGTTGTGGTTCCAGTGGAGCGGGTTAAGGTGGCGCTGTGGGTATGGAGCAGCCGCGATAGACGAGGTGGTCGTCGGAGCAGCTCCTTGGAGGTGGAGGATGGGGCGGCTGAACCAGCGGGACGACAAGATGGACGATGGATCCTCATCCGGGGAGGTGGATGAGGGACGTCAAGCTGTTGCGGTGGATGACGTCGTCGGGGAAGAGGCTCCGGCTAGGCAGCGGTGAGGTGGCGAACAAAGGAGGGTGGGGTTTCACGGCTGGAGCAGAGAGGTTATGGCGGCCTGGGATTTCGAATGACGAAAAGGAGGCGATGGGAGGGGGGAACCATGACTAGGGACGCACTTGTCCAAAATGTAGGCTGTGTTACAAAAGTACCCCCACCAATTTGAACTAGCGGCCCTTTCGGCTCGGGGTTAGAAGGGGGATTTCGCATGTCGGGATTTGGCAGCTAGAGGGAGTTCTCGCGCGCCTTGTAATTTCGAGATAGCAAGGCGTGGGATGTGAAGGCGCGAGTTTTGGGAGCACGATATCTGAATTTTCGGGATATAACAAGGCGCGGATTGAATTTTGGGGACAAGCCTAACATGTAATATTGTACTTGTACGTACCAAATCAATTCACACTTCCCTCAACTAAAAAACAAAAAATAAATAAAACTATTCACATGACACAAAGAGAGAGTTTTGTCCCATTTTACTATACAAATGCTATTCAAAGCTATGAATCTATGTTATGTCCAATTAAATTTTTTTTGCTGGCTGTATAATGCATGTAACCTACTCATACCAACATTTTAGTGTATTCCAATTGTCTATACTACCGCTGCAATTCGAACTAAGTTTGAATTCGTTTCTCTATTTCAATAAGAATCTACAATCATGATTGTTGCCAACTTCAACCAGCATTCGTGTATTACCTTAACAACACACCACATGATTACTATAGAGATAGATATGAACTATGTGTACTATATGAACTTGAATTCAATTTTTTGAATACACTTGATGTTGATTCCAAATAATAGTACATTTGATGTACTAACTAGATATTCATAATCTAAACCATATTCCATACGTACACCATGTTTATCACACAAAGTATAGTGCCCCACCCCTTACATTATGACAAGTATTTAGCCCTGAGCTGCAAAAGCCACACATTAGCCCAAGTTATAATCAATGCTCTACATTATGATATCTTCCTCAAGTATCCGTATCCACTTTTTTATAATGAATTATGATCTCTGTTCGTCTTTTACACCTTCACGATCCTCTTCTCTTTGTAGCTAGCTAGCGCTAACTTTCTATTGTGCATGCACACGCCCGCCCCCTCTCACCCTCCCTCAGCGTCCCCTCCATCGCGCACGTTCGTTTCTTCTCTTTAGGTCGTTCACCCGCGGTGTGTGTAGGCCCCTGGCTCCTTCGTTCCGGCACACATCGGTCAATATACCTCTCTAGCCAAGTGTGCGTACCACAAACACATACTTCCCCGCTTCTCTTCTCACCATCCATGCCCCCCTATGTCCAATATGGTTCCACGCAGGTGCACACTCCCGCCCCTCTTTTGATTGATCTCATACTCGCACACTCCTCTCCCCTCGGCATAGTAGGCCTCTCGCACCACCTCCTAGCCACACTCCTCTCCCCATGTCTGTCTCTCCGGACCTTATTTACTTCTCACACATGCATGCATGTATACATACCGATCTCCCTACATATAGCTAGGTCGACTATAATTCTTTTTCCCCACGCACGGATAGACTTACCTCACTAGTTATGTCTCTCCCTTTCTCGGACACACGACGGTTGATCTTCCTATGTAGTTATGTATGCTTACCACAACCATATCGTCTCCCCTGATCATCCTTGCATACCTCCCGACCCATTGATGTCGCTTGAAGCTACGTCGGTATTTCCCCAAAGAGGAAGGGATGATGCAGCACAGCAGCGGTAGGTATTTCCCTCAGATATGAAACCAAGATTATCGAACCAGTAGGAGAACCAAGCAACACAACATAAACATCCCATGCACACAGGTAACAAATCCTCGCAACCCGATGTGTTAAAGGGGTTGTCAATCCCTTTCAGGTAACGGTGCCAGAAATTGGTGTGACAGGAAAATGTTGTAATGGATTGAATAAATAGATCGCAAATAAAATAAAGTGCAGCAAAGTATTTTTGGGTTTTGGATTAATAGATCTGAAAATAAAAGCGAATAAAAATAGATCGCAAAGGCAAATATATGAGAAAGAAGACCCGGGGGCCATAGGTTTCACTAGTGGCTTCTCTCGAGAAAAATAGCAAATGGTGGGTAAACAAATTACTGTCGGGAAATTGATATAACCTCAAATAATTATGACGATATCCAGGCAATGATCATTATATCGGCATCATGTCCAAGATTAGTAGACCGACTCCTACCTGCATCTACTACTATTACTCCACACATCGATCGCTATCTAGCATGCATCTAGTGTATTAAGTTCATGGAGAAACGGAGTAATGCAATAAGAACGATGACATGATGTAGACAAGATCTATCTATGTAGAGGTAGACCCCGTCGTTTTATCCTTAGTAGCAACGATACATACGTGTCATTTCCCTTTTTGTCACTGGGATCAAGCACCGTAAGATCGAATCTACTACAAAGCACCTCTTCCCATTGCAAGATAAATAGATCAAGTTGGCCAAACAAAACCCAAATATCAAAGAAGAAATACGAGGCTATAAGCAATCATGCATATAAGAGATCAAAGAAACTCAAATAACTTTCATGGATCTAAAAAGATAGATCTGATCATAAACTCAAAGTTCATTGGATCCCAGCAAACACCGCAAAAAGAGTTACATCATATGGATCTCCAAGACCATTGTATTGAGAATCAAGAGAGAGAGAGAGAGATGAAGCCATCTAGCTACAAACTACAGACCTGAAGGTCTACAAAGAACTACTCACGCATCATCGGAGAGGCACCAATGGAGGTGGTGAACCCCATCCGAGATGGTGTCTAGATTGGATCTGGTGGTTCTGGACTCTGCGGAGGCTGGATGAATATTTCGTCGACTCCCCCAGGGTTCTGGGATTTTTGGGGTATTTATAGAGCAAAGAGGCGGTACGGGGGCACCCGAGGTGGGCACAACCCACCAGGGCGCGACTGGGCCTCCTGGCGCGCCCTGGTGGGTTGTGCCCCCCTTAGAGCACCCCCCCAGGCGTAGCCAGGGCCCGTTGTGTTCCTTTTGGCCCATAAAAATTCTTCGTAAAGTTTCGTGGCATTTGGACTCCGTCTGATATTGATTTTCTGTGATGTAAAAAACACGGAAAAACAGGAACTGGCACTTGGCACTATGTCAATAGGTTAGTACCAAAAAATTATATAAAATGATTATAAAACATCCAAGATTGATAATATAACAGCATGGAACAATCAAAAATTATAGGTACATTGGAGACGTATCACCCATCTCTCACACGCACGTGCATAGACAGATAGACATCCCCGGCCCTCTCTTATTGATATTGCACTCGTACCCTCCGTTTGTCTAGCAAGCCTCTCCCACCATTTGTGAGAAGCCACTCCACCACCAACCCTCTGACACTCTACCTTTGTCGTTCTCCCAACCTTATTCCTCTGCTACACATATGCATGGATGTCGATCGATCTCCCTGAATACATAGCTAGGTCTCTCTCCTTCTCCACACATATACTAGTCGATCTACCTCTCTATAGTTAGGTCTCTGCCCCCCCCCCCACACACACACCGATAGTTGAACGTTGTAGGTAGGTATCCATGCCACAGAGAAAAACTGCACCTCTGCCCTCTCAAATTCTAGTAGGCCAGCCGCCCTGTATCTTTGACATGGGCAAACACAAATTTCATGGCACTCTTTATCGATCGCGTAGCCACACACTTCATCCCTGTTTTCGATTCTATCGATATCTCACGCCGATGATCCCTCCACTCTCTTCTCGTGGACCGCTCCCTCTATATATGATATATCCATGATTGTTTCACACACATTGCATATGTTGTGTTTTTTGTTCGATATATCATCGACACATTGCCTCTGTTTCGCACAAACCATCTCTCTCACACCCACCCACGTATGTACCTGCACCTAAAGAAGAGGTGCAGGCAGGATGCACATACTCACGTCTCGTTCCCGGCCACGCCCGCGCGGGTACATGGTGGAGTTTGTTTTTGTATGAAAAGGCAGCCCACGTGATAATTTGACGCGTGTAGCAGTTGTTTACTCGAAGGAGGGTCGTGTACCACACGTAGACGGAAAAAAGTTCGACTTGATGTGTTAGTATTAAATAAAGTAATATTCCTCAATGGCATGTACAGAATATAAAATGATTGTCGTGGGGAAAATGGAAAAATCCGCTCCACTATATACAACGGAGCCTGCCTGCCGGGGTTTGTCTCTCGTCACACCATCTCACACAAGGCGGTGGTGGCCTATCTCTCTCACCGTTGGTCAGTGATCTGGCCGCATCCCATCTGCCGGTGGAAAGGGAGGATGTGCATCATTTCTCCGTCCGACGGTGTTGAGGCAGCACGTCTTGATCTCCGGTACCCGCCGTTCTCTCTGACCAAGCTCCAACGCGGTAGGGCCTTCGCCACTTGCTCGCTGCGGCAGTATGGGTAGATCCCGGCCGCCGGCGCCCTCCTAGTAACATCCCGATGACCCTCAGGAACAGCTTCCTCCGCCCTTGCTCCACTGCCCATCTTCCCACGTTGCTGCATGTGGAAAATCCTGCATGTGGATCTTCTTTAGTTGTTTTCTAAAAACATACTCTCGGCCGACGTACTTTCCATCTTGCGATCTTGTCCTCAAACCATTTTTGATAAACCACCATGCTGCTATCTTTCCCTTATTACATGGAATATGCTTCTTTTTTGTTGGTGTATGTATCTTCAACTCGTGTTATTGGGCAGTACTTGTTTCCTTTCTACCTCCTTTTGCAAACAGGGCTATCCATTTCACCTCGTTGCTATTGCGACCTTTTGGTGAACTGCACAAATCACTTTTTTCTTAAGAGTGTTTTGTGCAGTTCCGCCAAAATGTCACACGGGCAACGTTTTTACATTTCTATGGGACTGCAGAACAGGAGATTGGTTTTGCTATCCTCCTCATCCAACTCCATGCCTAATCTTCTCCAACAAGTAGTTTGTCCTAAAGAGAGATCGCAGAGGTGATCGGCTTCTATTTTTGTGTGTTATGTTTCATCATCTAGTTCCACTATTATTGTAATCACACTGATTGGATATCTTTGCAAACAGGGATGGTGAGCTCGATTTTAGTGGAGCTGCACAAAATGATCGAATTCGGATGTCCCCCATACACCTCTTTTTTGCTACACAGCTGGGTGAAACTAGCTGCCAACCAATGAACATTGTGCCTAGGAAATGTAGCCATGCCTATGAACAACATCGATCAATTATATATTTTTCTTTATTTGTACACCTTCTCACAACTTTGTCTTCAGTTGTGATGTGAATATTGGCGCTAATCTGCGAACCATTGAGATGCATTACCAGCCATGGTAGTTTTATTTGTATTTGATGGAATGTTGTAACGAGATAATCTTGAGGCAAGAGGACACATGAATCCTAAGTTGAAACCTTTTTTTCCTACAAGAACCAAAGTTGAAACCTTCATAACATCACAGTACAATTTCATTAAAATTATGCGTACATATAAACAAATCCTAAAAGGTTTAATAGTAATGCCAGAAACAATTCAACTTTGTTTCGCCGACATGTGGGACATCCTTCATCCGGCTCCACCTGCCATGCATCACTATTGAGTGCACAA
This sequence comes from Triticum dicoccoides, assembly GCF_002162155.2. Classification (NCBI taxonomy): domain Eukaryota; kingdom Viridiplantae; phylum Streptophyta; class Magnoliopsida; order Poales; family Poaceae; genus Triticum; species Triticum dicoccoides. The sequence continues at coordinate 305,488,885 of NC_041380.1, read as the reverse complement.
CTACAGGGAAAGATTCACCCCGGTTGTTGCGCTGCAGTAGTAATGACTAGTGAGCAGTCAAATCACACAGCCCCACCTTTGCCACAGTAATTTTCTCGGACGAAGCAACCATCATTTCCTTGTTTGTTAAATCCGCTGGTACTCCCATATTCCCAGAGTAATAAGTTGCTCGAGCGAAGCAACCATCACTTCACCTTTCCCACAGTAAGTACTACTCCCTCTGTCTAGGTGTGTAAGTCACCTTATGAAAATCAGATATTCCCAAAACACTTAGGCGCAATGGATTAAATTATGTCCTCGTTCCCCTCACTGCCTCGCTCATCAGCGAGCAAATTTTTTGGATGAACCGCGCAGGGGAGGAATTTAATGCGGGAGAGAATGAGCAACCTATGCATGCAGAGAAGGAACACATTGATTAGGCAAGTGATTGACCCCAGTTTGCATGCACGTCAATGGGCCTGCATGGGTTGGCTACCATGACTAAACTTAAGCAAAGTGTGGCTACCACAAAATTGTGGCTATGGCCACCACAAGTGTGGCAATATTTGGCAAAAAAATGAGCCTATGACATGTGGACCATATAACTAGAGAAGTGTTCGACTTCCGGAAGAGGAGAAGATCCAAGCACAAGGTCACCTAGTAACCTAGTACTACTAGTATAGCCAAAGCTGGTCCACCTTTTTAGAGCATGGTTAATTAATATAGGTGGCTCTTGCAGTGGCACATCATTAACACAATGCTCTTGCAGTACCAAGTACTCTCTTTGTAAAGAAAAATAAAGGATTGGAGTGGCATGTCCACTTGAATCCCATAGCATTAACACAGTGTTCCCCTAAAAAAACAGAGTGTTTGACACAAGAAAAACAAAGGAAGTGAAAAAAAGTTGGGTGGATGCTATATTGCCAATTAACACACATGGGAAAAAATCTTATAGCATTCTATCCTATGAAGACCAATGTAGGTAGCACTGTGCTGCCTCTCATCGACCTCCTGTGCATGAGTTTTCTTCTAGTAGTGGTGGAGCTTAGGCCAAGGACACAGTTGATTTTCAATTAGGGATCGATTAACTCAACTATGTCTCCTAGCTAGCAGCGCCCACCCGCAAATGAGCGCCACCGTGAGTTGCGCGACAATGATAGAGGCTCTGGGAGGACCATAGGTAGGCGCGCGACGAGCCAACGAGGTAGCCCTGTGACCCCTTGAGCTTGAAAGGCACCCGCATGATCTCCTCTCCTCGTAGGGAAGGTCGTGGTCCATCGGGTACATCTCCAACGACATTCGCGGCTTCCGACGGTGTCGTCGTCATTTCATTAGTGTAAATAATTAGTCAATTCCTAGTCAACAATCAAAAGCGCCTAAACTCTAACATGTGAACACTAAAACCGCTCAAGGGGGTGATATACCCGGTTTTAGAGATTTGAGGGTAAAAATCTTACCAAAATTGACTTTGGGGGGTTATTTGTCCATCAACTTACATTTGAGGGTGAAAAATATACTTCTTTCAAGGGTCCGCTCGTCAGAGCATTATTTTTAGATTTATAACATGTGAGACCGAGTGTGAGCGAGCCGACCTCAATCGACGGCAATATCACCCGCCGGACGCACTTTGACAGAGATGAGGAGCAAGAAGCGTACGGGCTGGTCGTGTCATGCAAGAAAATGGCAGGTCTCATGTTTAAAACTTGATGTACTATAGAAGAGGTAGAGGTAGATGTAGATGTAGATGTAGATGCAGTGCAGACGTAGATGCAGATGTAGATGTACATGTTGAGATGTAGAGATAATTGAGACTCACCAATAGTCACCAACATAGGCCGAGTACGTGCATGAATCACCCACAAAAAAGGAGTATGTGCACGAAGAGAAAAATTGCACGCATGGACGCGCGTACTCTGTGCCTCATTCCCTAACACACGCGTGCGGGTACACGGTGGAGCTCATTTTTGGATGAAGATGCAGTTCACGTGATAATTTGACGCGTTTGGTAGTTTTTCACTTAGTGGAGGGTCAGGAACCACGCGTGGATGAATCAAAGTTCGACCATGACGCGGTGGTGTGTTCGTTTTTAATTTTTTTTTCTTCAATGGAATGTATGCCATTTTTTTTTCTTGAATGGCACATGAATCGTGCACATACTCAATGACAGAGCACGGGATGGGATGGTAGCCATGGACATGGTCGGCCCTTTTTGGAGACTACTACACTGGTACTTTGATGTACATTTAAAAAAACTACTACTTTGATGTGTCATGTCAACTCGCAGAACGATGAGAAGCTTGCTTACTACGCCCTCTACATAGCCCACACTTTGTATGGCTAGTTATAGTGGGAGTAACTTAGCGCACTCCAAATTTTTTTTGCTTATGTGGCAAGTAGTTAATGAGAAGTGGTAACATAATATGTTACTACTGTAACATAGCGTTTTCAAAGACAAGATGAGTCTACAAGCTAATAAATGAAGCCATCTATAACATTACTACTATGTTACTTTCCATTATACTGGGAGTATGCATGAAACTAGTGAGTATGGGAGCACATGATATTTCCCCGTCTGGACCAATGCCAAGTTGGCTTCTCACCTTCTTGGCCCACCAAAACCCCCTCCCCCCTCCCGCGCGCGCTTCCCACCCGCCGCGAGTTGAGCCCGCCGCTCCACATTGATGGCAAGTCAGGGCAACGCGACCTCTCACTACTTCCTCCATTGAAGCGGCATGCCGACCAAGGGCATCGTCTGATGCACGCCCGACATTTCAGACTACACAGTGGAGAGTAACTTTAGAGAAAGTACTACAATTAGGTGACATAAGCAGGCTATAAGGATTTAAATATACTATATGTGCTTAGTTGAAGGAGAGAGAAGAGGAGAGAGAAGAGAAGCGTGCTGTAAACTTGTAGCTGGTTGTAGCATGAGCTCCAACATACTTTGTGAGCCAAAAGGTGGGGCCATTATTAATGATATAGTATTATACTAAAGGGACTAACTATTGTACTAGCGGGCTATTAGGTTGGCTCTAGATGATGTGTCAACTTCATATAGCTGGATGTTGGCTATACTATTAACCATGCTCTAAGTGTAGTGTGAGTGGGACTAAAGTTTAGTCCCATACTGCTAGGTGAGTGTGAGTTGCACCACTTTATAATGTGATCTATTCTAGCATTTACATGAGCATGATAATAGGAAACCTACACGTGCGCTCTTTGGGAATGAGCCTGTCCAAGGACAAAAGCTATGCACGTGGTCTATATTTTTGTTGGTCGGAAAATTTATTAAGTCATTAATTAATAATTAACGAACGCCTTAATTACTCAGCCATTTCTGATTCTTTTGGATAGTGGGCCTATTATTGACTTGGACGTGGGGTTTGGGCCAAAGGACTGCTATTATACTTAGTCTTACTCGCACGACCGACCTGACAGGCTCTACCCTAGCCGTTGTTGTATCATATGGTTTCGCACCATTACAGATCATAGCGCCGCCACGCAGTTCTTCTCCATCCCTCCTTCCGGCGTGCACCTTGAGAAGGGACAGCAGTCCTCCGAACCCCGCCTTTCGTGATCCTGTACGGGAGAGGGGCGATCAGGTTTTTGGGGAGCACACTCATGCGACTGCTGCCAGCGACGACTTCCCAATGACAGCCTTCTTCCTCGACCTCGGTAACCTCTTCATCAATTACAAGAGTGACAACATCAACCACAGCGGTTCTGCTCCCGCTGTACAGTATGTGATTCTATCCTCCTGGTTTAGTCTGCATCATTACTTTGATCTTTCCAATTGTCGTCATGATCTATTTACTGTTGATTCAGATTAAATCTCATAGTAAATTGCTCATATATTCAACAATCCAATCCAAAAACCTGACTATATGCAATTTACTCCGAGTGGTTTTGCTGCGCTTTTGAAGCCGCTTACCTTTAAGGGGCTGTAATATAAAGGGCCATTTGCATTTCTGTCCCTAACTCAAAACACCTAATCAGATATACCCCTAATTTGAAAGCCTGCTCAAATTTACCCCTCCGCCGTTAGGTGCCCTTATAGAAATGCCCTTCTGCACCGTTACCGTCCGATCAAACAGCCTTGACCGTCCTGAAAAAAATAGCAAAAAATCTAAAATTTTGTGAGATCGAAGATACTCATGTGCCCAAGGTGTGTGCAAATTTTCGTGCTATTTGGACATTCCAGGAGCTCGTGGCGAGGAAAAACAGTTAATCTGCACGCTTGTGAACCATAAGTTTGAAATAAAATAGCAAGAAAATTTAAAAAAATATTAAATTTTCTGGCATCAGAGTAGCATGGGTGCACAAGGTGAAGGAAATATGCCCTAGAGTCAATAATAAAGTTATTATTTAAATCCTTATATCATGATAAATGTTTATTATTCATGCTAGAATTGTATTAACTGGAAACATAATACATGTGTGAATACATAGACAAACAGAGTGTCACTAGTATGCCTCTACTTGACTAGCTCGTTGATCAAAGATGGTTATGTTTCCTAACCATAATGTGTGAATACATAGACAAACAGAGTGTCACTAGTATGCCTCTACTTGACTAGCTCGTTGATCAAAAATGGTTATGTTTCCTAACCATAGACATGAGTTGTCATTTGATTAACAGGATCACATCATTAGGAGAATGATGTGATTGACTTGACCCATTCCGTTAGCATAGCACTTGATCGTTTAGTTTGTTGTTATTGCTTTCTTCATGACTTATACATGTTCCTATGACTATGAGATTATGCAACTCCCGTTTATCGGAGGAACACTTTGTGTGCTACCAAACGTCACGACGTAACTGGGTGATTATAAAGGTGCTCTACAGGTGTCTCCGAAGGTACTTGTTGGGTTGGCGTATTTCGAGATTAGGATTTGTCACTCCGATTGTCGGAGAGGTATCTCTGGGCCCACTCGGTAATGCACATCACTATAAGCCTTGAAAGCATTGCAACTAATGAGTTAGTTGCGGGATGATGTGTTACGGAACGAGTAAAGAGACTTGCCGGTAACGAGATTGAACTAGGTATTGAGATACCAACAATCGAATATCGGGCAAGTAACATACCGATGGCAAAGGGAACAACGTATGTTGTTATGCGGTTTGACCGATAAAGATCTTCGTAGAATATGTGGGAGCCAATATGAGCATCCAGGTTCCGCTATTGGTTATTGACCGGAGACGTGTCTCGGTCATGTCTACATTGTTCTCGAACCCGTAGGGTCCGCACGCTTAAGGTTTCGATGACAGTTATATTATGAGTTTATGAGTTTTGATGTACCGAAGGAGTTTGGAGTCCCGGATGAGATCGGGGACATGACGAGGAGTCTCGAAATGGTCGAGACATAAAGATCGATATATTGGACGACTATATTCGGACATCGGAAAGGTTCCGAGTGATTCGGGTATTTTTTTCGGAGTACCGGAGAGTTACGGGAATTCGCCGGGGAGTATATGGGCCTTATTGGGCCATACGGGAATAGAGGAGAGAGGCCAAACGGAAGGAGGCGCGCACCCCCCCCCCTCTGGTCCGAATTGGACAAGGGGTGCAGCCCCCTTTTCCTTGTTCCTCTCCCCCTCTTTCCTTCTCTCCTACTCCAACAAGGGGAGGAGTCCTACTCCTGGTGGGAGTAGGACTCCCCCCTTGGTGCGCCCTTCTCCTAGGCCGGCCGCCTCCCCCCTTGCTCCTTTATATACGGGGGCAGGGGGGCACCCCAGAGACACAACAATTGATCATCGATCTCTTAGCCGTGTGCGGTGCCCCCCTCCACCATAATCCTCGATAATATTGTAGCGGTGCTTAGGCGAAGCCCTGCGACGGTTGAACATCAAGATCGTCACCACGCCATCGTGCTGACGGAACTCTTCCCCGACATTCTGCTGGATCGGAGTCCAGGGATCGTCATTGAGCTGAACGTGTGCTAGAACTCAGAGGTGCCATAGTTTCAGTGCTTGATCGGTCGGGCCGTGAAGACGTACGACTACATCAACCGCGTTGTTATAACGCTTCCGCTTTCGGTCTACGAGGGTACGTGGACAACACTCTCCCCTCTCATTGCTATGCATCACCATGATCTTGCATGTGTGTAGGAAATTTTTGAAATTACTACGTTCCCAAACAGTGGCATCCGAGCCTAGGTTTTATGCGTTGATGTTGTGCACGAGTAGAACACAAGTGAGTTGTGGGCGATATAAGTCATACTGCTTACCAGCATGTCATACTTTGGTTCGGCGGTATTGTTGGATGAAGCGGCCCGGACAAACATTTGCGTACACTTACGCGAGACTGGTTCTACCGACGTGCTTTGCACACAGGTGGCTGGCGGGTGTCAGTTTCTCCAACTTTAGTTGAACCGAGTGTGGCTACGCCCGGTCCTTGCGAAGGTTAAAACAACACCAACTTGACAAACTATCGTTGTGGTTTTGATGCGTAGGTAAGAATGGTTCTTGCTCAGCCCGTAGCAGCCATGTAAAACTTGCAACAACAAAGTAGAGGACGTCTAACCTGTTTTTGCAGGGCATGTTGTGATGTGATATGGTCAAGACGTGATGAGATATAAGTTGTTGTATGAGATGATCATGTTTTGTTGAAGTTATCGGCAACCGGCAAAAGCCTTATGGTTATCTCTCTATTGCATAAGATGCAAGCGCCAAATAATTGCTTTACTTTATCGCTATGCGATAGCAATAGTTGCAAGAGCAATTGTTGGTGAGACAACCATGTGACGACACATTGATATAGATCAAGATGATGGAGATCATGGTGTCATGCCGGTGACGATGGAGATCATGATGATGCTTTGGAGATGGAGATCAAAAGCACAAGATGATGATGGCCACATCATGTCACATATTATGATTGCATGTGATGTTTATCTTTTATACATCTTATTTTGCTTAGTTCGGCGGTAGCTTTATAAGATAATCTCTCACTAAATTATCAAGGTATAAGTGTTCTCCCTAAGTATGCACCGTTGCGAAAGTTCTTCGTGCTGACACACCACGTGATGATCGGGTGTGATAGGCTCTACGTTCAAATACAACGGGTGCAAAATAGTTGCACACGCGGAATACTCATGTTAAACTTGACGAGCCTAGCATATAACAGATATGGCCTCGGAACACGGAGACCGAAAGGTCGAGCGTGAATCATATAGTAGATATGATCAACATAGTGATGTTCACCATTGAAACTACTCCATCTCACGTGATGATCGGACATGGTTTAGTTGATAGGATCACGTGATCACTTAGAAGATTAGAGGGATGTCTGTCTAAGTGGGAGTTCTTAAGTAATATGATTAATTGAACTTTAATTCATCATGGACTTAGTCCTGGTAGTATTAGCATATCTATGTTGTAGATCGATAGCTCGCGTTTAGCTCCCCTGTTTAATTTTTGATATGTTCCTAGAGAAAACTAAGTTGAAAAATATTAGTAGCAATGATGCGGATTGGATCCGTGATCTGAGGTTTATCCTCATTGCTGCACATAAGAATTATGTCCTTGATGCACCACTAGGTGACAAACCTATTGCAGGAGCAGATGCAGATGTTATGAACGTTTGGCTAGCTCAATATGATGACTACTCAATAGTTTAGTGCACCGTGCTTAAATGGCTTAGAATCGGGACTTCAAAGACGTTTTGAACGTCATGGACCATATGAGATGTTCCAGGAGTTGAAGTTAATATTTCAAGCAAATGCCCGAGTTGAGAGATATGAAGTCTCCAACAAGTTCTATAGCTAAAAGATGGAGGAGAATAGCTCACTCAGTGAGCATGTGCTCAGATTGTCTGGGTACTACAATCTCTTGAATCAAGTGGGAGTTAATCTTCCAGATAAAGTAGTGATTGACAGAATTCTCTAGTCACCATCACCAAGTTAGCAGAACTTCGTGATGAACTATGATATGCAAGGGATAACAGAAATGATTCCTGAGCTTTTCATGATGATGAAATCGATGAAGGTAGAAATCAAGAAAGAGCATCAAGTGTTGATGATTAACAAGACCACTAGTTTCAAGAAAAGGGCAAAGGGAAAGAAAGGGAACTTCAAGAAGAACAGCAAGCAAGTTGTTGCTCAAGTGAAGAAGCCCAAGTCAGGTCCTAAGCCTGAGACTAAGTGCTTCTACTGCAAAGGGACTGGTCACTGGAAGCGGAACTGCCCCAAGTATTTGGCGGATAAGAAGGATGGCAAAGTGAACAAAGGTATATTTGATATACATATTATTGATGTGTATTTTACTAGTGTTCATAGCAACCCCTCGGTATTTGATACTGGTTCAGTTGCTAAGAGTAATAACTCGAAACGGGAGTTGTAGAATGAACAGAGACTAGTTAAGGGTGAAGTGACGATGTGTGTTGGAAGTGGTTCCAAGATTGATATGATCATCATCGCACACTCCCTATACTTTTGGGATTAGTGTTGAACCTAAATAAGTGTTATTTGGTGTTTGCGTTGAGCATGAATATGATTTGATCATGTTTATTGCAATACGGTTATTCATTTAAGTAAGAGAATAAATTGTTGTTCTGTTTACATGAATAAAACCTTCTATGGTCATACACCCAATGAAAATGGTTCATTGGATCTCGATCGTAGTGATACACATATTCATAATATTGAAACCAAAAGATGCAAAGTTAATAATGATAGTGCAACTATTTGTGGCACTGCCGTTTAGGTCATATTGGTGTAAAGCGCATGAAGAAACTCCATGCTGATGAACTTTTGGAATCACTTGATTATGAATCAGTTGATGCTTGCGAACCATGCCTCATGGGCAAGATGACTGAGACTCCGTTCTCCAGAACAATGCAGCAAGCAACAGATTTGTTGGAAATCATGCATACTGATGTATGTGGTCCGATGAATATTGAAGCTCGCGGCAGGTATCATTATTTTCTGATCTTCACAGATGATTTGAGCAGATATGAGTATATCTACTTGATGAAACACAAGTCTGAAACATTTGAAAAGTTCAAAGAATTTCAGAGTGAAGTGGAGAATCATCGTAACAAAATAAAAGTTTCTATGATATGATCGCAGAAGTAAAATATTTGAGTTATGAGTTTGGCATTCAGTTAAAACAATGTGAAATAGTTTCACTACTCACGCCACCTGGAACACCACAGTGTAATGGTGTGTCCGAACATCGTAACCGTACTTTATTAGATATGGTGCGATCTATGACGTCTCTTACTAATTTACCACTATCGTTTTGGGGTTATGCATTAGAGACAGCTACATTCACGTTAAATAGGGCACCATCTAAATCCGTGGAGATGACACCGTATGAACTGTGGTTTGGCGAGAAACCTAAGCTGTCGTTTCTTAAAGTTTGGGACTGCGATGCTTATGTGAAAAAGTTTCAACATGATAAGCTCGAACCCAAATCAGAGAAGTAAATCTTCATAGGATACCCAAAATAAACTGTTGGGTACACCTTCTATCATAGATCTGAAGGCAAGTTATTCGTTGCTGAGAATGGATCCTTTCTAGAGAAGGAGTTTCTCTCGAAAGAAGTGAGTGGGAGGAAAGTAGAACTTGATGAGGTAACTGTACCTGCTCCCTTATTGGAAAGTAGTTCATCACAGAAATCTATTCCAGTCACTACTACACCAATTAGTGGGGAAGCTAATGATGATGATCATGTAACTTCAGATCAAGTTACTACCGAACTTCGTAGGTAAACCAAAGTGAAATCCGCACCAGAGTGGTACGGTAATCCTGTTCTGGAGGTCATGTTACTTGACCATGACGAGCCTACGAACTATTAGGAAGCGATGATGAGCCAAGATTTCGCGAAATGGCTTGAGGCCATGATATCTGAGATGAGATCCATGTATGAGAACAAAGTATGGACTTTGATTGACTTGCCCATTGATCGGCGAGCCATTGAGATTAAATGGATCTTCAAGCGGAAGACGGACGCTGATAGTAGTGTTACTATCTACAATGCTAGAATTGTCGCAAAAAGGTTTTCGACAATTTCAAGGTGTTGACTACGATGAGAGTTTCTCACTCGTATCTATGCTTAAGTCTGTCTGAATCATGTTAGCAATTGCCGCATTTTATGAAATATGGCAAATGGATAAACAAAACTGCATTCCTTAATGGATTTATTAAAGAAGAGTTGTATATGATGCAACCAGAAGGTTTTGTCAATCCTAAAGGTATGAACAAAATATGCAAGCTCCAGCGATCCATCTATGGACTGGTGCAAGCATCTCGGAGTTGGAATATACGCTTTGATAAGTTGATCAAAGCATATAGTTTTATACAGACTTGCGGTGAAGCCTATATTTACAAGAAAGTGAGTGGGAGCACTACAGCATTTCTGATAAGTATATGTGAATGACATATTGTTGATTGGAGATAATGTAGAATTATTCTGCAAAGCATAAAGGAATGTTTGAAAGGAGTTTTTCAAAGAAAGACCTCGGTGAAGCTGCTTACCTATTGAGCATCAAGATCTATAGAGATAGATCAAGACGCTTGATAAGTTTTTCAATGAGTACATACCTTGACAAGATTTTGAAGTAGTTCAAAATGGAACAGGCAAAGAAGGAGTTCTTGCCTGTGTTACAAGGTCTGAAGTTGAGTAAGACTCAAAACCCAACCACGGCAGAAGATAGAGAGAGAATGAAAGTCATTCCCTATGCCTCAGCTATAGGTTCTATAAAGTACGTCATGCTGTGTACCAGACCTATTGTATACCCTGCCCTGAGTTTGGCAAAGGAGTACAATAGTGATCTAGGAGTAGATCACTAGACATTGGTCAAAATTATCCTTAGTGGAATAAAGATATGTTTCTAGATTATGGAAGTGACAAAAGGTTCGTCGTAAAGGGTTACGTCGATGCAAATATTGACACTGATCCAGATGAATCTACATCTCAATCTGGATACATATTGAAAGTGGGAGCAATTAGCTAGAATAGCTCCGTGCAGAGCATTGTTGACATAGAAATTTGCTAAATACTTACGGATCTGAATGTGGCAGACCCGTTGACTAAACTTCTCTCACAAGCAAAACATGATCACACCTTAGTACTCTTTGGGTGTTAATCACATAGCGATGTGAACTAGATTATTGACTCTAGTAAACCCTTTGGATGTTGGTCACATGTCGATATGAACTATGTGTGTTAATCACATGGTGATGTGAACTATTAGTATTAAATCACATGGCGATGTGAACTAGATTATTGACTCTAGTGCAAGTGGGAGACTCAAGGAAATATGCCCTAGAAGTAATAATAAAGTTATTATTTATTTCCTTATATCATGATAAATGTTTATTATTCATGCTAGAATTGTATTAACCGGAAACATAATACATGTGTGAATACATAGACAAACAGAGTGTCACTAGTATGCCTCTACATGACTAGCTCGTTGATCAAAGATGGTTATGTCTCCTAACCATAGACATGAGTTGTCATTTGATTAACGTGATCACATCATTAGGAGAATGATGTGATTGACTTGACCCATTCCGTTAGCATAGCACTTGATCGTTTAGTTTATTGCTATTGCTTTCTTCATGACTTATACATGTTCCTATGACTATGAGATTATGCAACTCCCGTTTACCGAAGGAACACTTTGTGTGCTACCAAACGTCACAACGTAACTGGGTGATTATAAAGGTCCTCTACAGGTGTCTCCGAAGGTACTTGTTGGGTTGGCGTATTTCGAGATTAGGATTTGTCACTCCGATTGTCGGAGAGGTATCTCTGGGCCCACTCGGTAATGCACATCACTATAAGCCTTGCAAGCATTGCAACTAATGAGTTAGTTGCGGTATGATGTGTTACGAAACGAGTAAAGAGACTTGCCGGTAACGAGATTGAATTAGGTATTGAGATACCAACGATCGAATCTTGGGCAAGTAACATACCGATGGCAAAGGGAACAACGTATGTTGTTATGCGGTTTTACCGACAAAGATCTTCGTAGAATATGTGGGAGCCAATACGAGCATCCAGGTTCCGCTATTGGTTATTGACCAGAGACGTGTCTCGGTCATGTCTACATTGTTCTCGAACCCGTAGGGTCCGCACGCTTAAGGTTTCGATGACAGTTATATTATGAGTTTATGAGTTTTGATGTACCGAAGGAGCTCGAGGTCCCGGATGAGATCGGGGACATGACGAGGAGTCTCGAAATGGTCGAGACGTAAAGATCGATATATTGGACGACTATATTCAGACATCGGAAAGGTTCCGAGTGATTCGGGTATTTTTTCGGAGTACCGGAGAGTTACGGGAATCCGCCGGGGAGTATATGGTCCT
>NC_041380.1:305467876-305476414 GCF_002162155.2 Triticum dicoccoides | reverse complement strand
CTAGTCCGAATTGGACAAGGGGTGCAGCCCCCTTTTCCTTGTTCCTCTCCCCCTCTTTCCTTCTCTCCTACTCCCACAAGGGAAGGAGGAGTCCTACTCCCGGTGGGAGTAGGACTCCCCCCTTGGTGCGCCCTCCTCCTAGGTCAGCCGCCTCCCCCCTTGCTCCTTTATATAAAGGGGCAGGGGGAACCCCAGAGACACAACAATTGATCATTGATCTCTTAGCCGTGTGCGGTGCCCCCCTCCACCATAATCCTCGATAATACTGTAGTGGTGCTTAGGCGAAGCCCTGCGACGGTAGAACATCAAGATCGTCACCACGACGTCGTGCTGACGGAACTCGTCCCCGACATTTTTTGGATCGGAGTCCGGGGATCGTCATCGAGCTAAACGTGTGCTAGAACTCGGAGTCGCCGTAGTTTCGGTGCTTGATCGGTCGGGCCGTGAAGACATACGACTACATCAACCGCGTTGTTATAACGCTTCCGCTTTCGGTCTACGAGGGTACGTGGACAACACTCTCCCCTCTCGTTGCTATGCATCACCATGATCTTGCATGTGCGTAGGAAATTTTTGAAATTACTACGTTCCCAAACACAAGGTGCTTACAAGTTTTTGTGATCAAATGACATGCGAGGAGCTCTAGCAAGAAAAAACAAAATAGTCATTTTCCTAAGTTTTTTCCCGAGCCAAATTTTGTTTTTTTTCTCCACAAGCCCCTCCAATGTCCAAACACAACAAAAATTTGCACGCAGCTTGCAGACCCAAGCCTCTTTGATGCCAAAAAAATTCATATTTTTTTGAATTTTCTTGCTATTTTCTGAATTTACTGTTCACAGGCTTACATATTTATTGTTTTTCCTCTGACACGAGCTCCTGGATGTACAAACAGCACGAAACTTTGCACGCACGTTGCGAACCTGAGTATCTTTGATCCCACAATTTTTTAGATTTTTTAGAATTTTTTTGCTATTTTTTCAGGACGGTTAAAGCCCTTTGACCTGCTTTGACCGGACGGTAACGACACAGAAGGGTATTTCTGTAAGTGCACCTAACGGCGGAGGGGCAAATTTGAGCAGGCTTTGAAATTAGGGGTAAATCTAAGAGTGGGCGCAAATTAGGGACATAGATGTAAATGTCCCCAATATAAAAGGTGGCGCACAAGAGCAGTATATTGGTTTCAGATCATGTACTGCTATGACGCCACTAAGGGTAAGCCTGAGGGCAATCTTAAACCTACATAGCAGGAAGCTTTTGAGAACATGGATACCCTCTTCAAAGCCGCCCTGCTGAGTGTTCTTGATGATTCCATTGTGGATTCATATATCTCGTTTGATAGCGGCAAAGACATGTGGGCTGCGCTCGAGGCCGCGTTTGGGGCCTCGGACGCTGGCAATGAGTTGTACGTCATGGAGCAATTCTGTGACTACAAGATGACTAATGAGTGCTCTGTTGTTCAGCAGACTCATGAGATATAGTCACTCGCTAAGGAACTTGAGTAGTAAGTGTGTGCTGCCGGACAAATTTGTTGCTGGGACGATCATTGCCAAGCTTCCACCTTCGTGGAACAATTTTGCTACTTCTCTGGAAAAAAAGAGACATGAGTTTTCCGTTTCGGATCTCATTAGCACTCTTGATTTTGAAGAGAAGGCGAGAGCAACAGACACACGTGCTCAGGTCACTAAGGGAGCTTCTAGTGCCCACATGGTACACGAGAAGAACTTCTAGCCCAACCAGCCCCAAAACAACAAGAACAAATCTGAGGGGAAAGGCAAGTTTGATGCAAAGAACAAGCCGATACATTCTACCAACTTCAAGAAGAATTCTCATAACGGGAAGGGACACAAACCTCAATTTTGGTAGCACCGCACAAAATTATATGGCTGCATCTACCTGCTGTCAGCTAACCTCATGGTGCTCCAGGTATTCCTACATTCATAACTAGGTACAATGACCACCGCAAGATGAAATAAGCTTATTCGTACATTGACTTGTTGATTGTAGTGCGGAACGATCCTGTCATGTGTGGAGGAGCAAACAAGCAGTGCAGTTGAAGGTGGAAATCAACTAAGGACTTATGAAATTATATATAATCTTCCTCAGGCGGGTCAGTATCCCCTTTGTCCAGATGATCGTGTTTTGTCATGCCGAGCTATTGATATGTGCTACTGTTTTGCAACACCGTTTAAGTATAGCTATTGTTTTCCTATCTTTCATATTCAGGACAATGAAGATGATTTCAGGGGAACTACACAATATGGACTGATGTTGAGTCATCCCTATTGCCTCATGTGTTTGCTGCAAATGTGTTAGTATCAATTGCAAGATGAGGTAGCTAGCTAGCTGTGGAATTGCCAACATGCTCAAAGTGATCGCAACATTGAGAAGAAACTAGCATACCCAGGAAATTAATGCGTGCGCAGGGAGGCCCTTTGCTCAGAGAAGCATCGACCGATTTTCTTTATTTCCACACCTTCTCATAGCTTTGTATTGGTTATAGTATGGTGAATCATTGAGATGCATAAACATGCTAAACTTTTGTTCTTCTGAATGTTAATATGCATGTTGTATCTTCCGAAGCTTAGTTTAATGTGACTGTTGACTAGCCTGTGAACCTTCACAATCTAATAAGTATATTGTAGGCATGTTATTTGACACCTCACTTTGCTGCGCTACGCGACTAGTGCGAGTGTCTGCATCCAGTACCACATCCTCTAATTTGGTGGATGCCAAGTTGAAAAAGGTTACCGATGAGTAGCCATAAGCTGGAGGCGTCTCTTTTTTTTCTTTCGAATGGGCAATAAGCTCGAGAGTGTCTCGGGCTGCCTCTAGCACAAGGCCCTCCAGTACAAAACACGGGCAGCCAACTGGGCCGATATAAAAGCCTATCCATCTTAAAGCACATTTATTTTTGTTTTTCGCAAGGAGAAGCCCATATTTCTTGAAGAGGGGGCATTCCCAAAAAAACCTCCTTCCTCCTCGCTTCCACTTATACTGCAGCTCGCTCTCCCGCTTCCGTCTCCCCCCAATTCCCCCCGCTCCCCATCTTCCTCACTCGTCCAGAAAACCCCCGCTCACCTTCTTCCTCACTCATATAGAAAACGCCTGCTCCTCTTCTTCCAATCATACGGAAAACCCCAGCCCTCCTTCTTCCCCACTCGCACTGCCACTAGGCTCGTCTCTAGCGACTCTGCTCAAACCCGTGAGCTCAGCGCGATGCCCGCAAGGAAAATTGAGTCGGCTGGCCCCAGCACCAAGAATATGAGGCTCCTGCCAGAGGCGACGCCGGTTGTAGATCCCGCACCCGGTAGCACGGGGAGAAGCGGCGAGCCCCCCCACCCGGATCTAAGGAACCGGTAGAATCTCCAGTGGACCGCATTAGCGATCTCCCGGACGTCATCCTCGAGGAGATCATCTGCCGCACACAAGTCCTCTCAACTCAGTGGCGCCTGATATGGCCCCAGATCATCTCGTTTGTCGTTAGATTCTTGTCCTTCCTGAATTTGATCTCCCTAGAGCCATCGTCTCCTCTCACCAGTAGGGCCCTGTTCAATGCCTCTGCATCCCGACACGCTACCTGCTGTCCATACCCTGCATGGTGGATGCTTGGCTGACATCCCCTGAATTCGGAAAACTCCAGCAATTTGAGTTCTACCATTACCACGAAAGTTTCGTACCACGAACACAACAAGAATTTGTGCTCACACCATCGTTGTTCATCTCGCGGTTTTCCTCCTCTCTCCACACCGCCACCTTCGCCCGGTGCCATCTACCACACAATCTGGTACAAATGCTTCGAATCCCACTGCTAAAAAAGCTTTCACTTGTGGTGGTTTATCTGTCGAAGGCCTCATTGCACATCATCATCCACTCCAGTTGCCCTGCCATGGAGCATTTGCTGATTGTTTTGGGAATAGAAATCCTTATCAGTTGTCTCCAAATAAATTCAACTTACCTTAAAAGCATTGGAATTTGTTTTGAAGGACAACAGCTCATCATCGAAGATGCCCGTTCACTTCAAAGGTTGCTCTTGATGATTTTTATAAACCTTCGCAAATAACTGTTGTTTCTGCACCCAAACTGGAGGCCTTGGGTGTAATTCGTGATCCATTTAATGATCACGGGAAGTTAGTGTTTGGCTCCTCACTTTTTCAGGTACCGTATATTACCATCTACACATTTGTAATCATAAGTTGCATTTTTCATTTGTGCGCATAAGTTTTATATCATCTTGAAGTACACTTTGGGTACTAATATTATGTTATATGCTCAATGAAGAGTTCGTCCATGGATAGCCTTCTGTCAAGATCTTATATATCGGAATGTTTAGTTTTGATCTGAACATAATTATTGGCTTGGTGCGATGCTTTCGATCTCTGGAGAATATATATATAAAGGTGATAATTTCATGCACATTGAAAGCCCTTATATATTGTACTAGAATTAGCCGTTCAGCTGTCGCTCTTTCGACATACTCTTTTTTCAGACCTTAACTGCTTTCAATATTCATGTCTACTTAGGCACAACCACATGGAGCAAAACATATAACCAATCGGTGGCGTAATAAGCACCAGGATTTTCTCAGTTCTCATGACATTCGTTTGAGGACAATAACGATGGATGGATATGCATCCAAGTAGGCAAACAGAAGCTTTGTCACATTCTTCCTGTTGAATGCGAGGTTACTATTGTCCATGAGGCTTAAGTTTTTCGTAAAGAGATTTCTCATTGACGGACATGTTGAACAGCAAAAAAAGAAGTTTCAGGTGGACAAATGGGCTTCTAAACGTGCTCGACTTCTATTTACAACAACTTGTAGTCATCCTCTAATATTTTTTTTTGCACAGGATGTTGATTTTATGGATCAGACCGACCCATTTGTTTGTGACTATGAAAAAGAGTGGTTGGGTTAGATGTTATTACCATGTTCAATCTGGGTCTTGTCTTTGATGAAGAATTAATCCTTGGGCTTTTCGTACTATTTGTAAGCTTCAGTTACATGTTGTTGCCCTTGTACTCTCCTCGGCCTGCCACTACTCTGCCGCACCTTCCACTGCTCCGGTTCGTTCCCATTCGAGGCCTCGCCGTCATTCTCTGCCTTGGTTCGCTCCCTGTGCCCGCCGCTGTCTGGCGTTGTCAACATGGTCAACAACCAAAAGGAATCAGGAGATGATTGTACGTGGAGAGGCTGACAGTAGGGACCCACCAAGGTCATTGCATTATGCAAGCAAGTGCCTCGTTATTACTCCTACAAGCCAAAAAAAATACTTCCTCCTAATTTTTTGACAACTAGGTCCCACGCCATTGTCAATGTAGTCAATAAACGAGAAAATTACACAACGAACGGGTAACACCAGGGATGCAGCAGCTCGCCGAGTTGTTTTGTAGTTTTAGAGACAGATCTCAACTGCGCGATGTGCGGGGGCTGTGGCCCGTCTAGCCCATGCTTACGCTTTTATTTAAGCACATGACGAGCCCAATTGATATCTTTTCTCTTTCTGAAAATAGCTAACCTCGTTCTTTTTTTGGGAGAATACCCAACCGAGGCCTACATGCTTTTCTCAGCCTTGCTGGGCCACAAATATTTCAAGACGAGGAGGGATGTAAGTAGTAAGAAATGGGCTTCCCCAGAAAATGGTCTATAAGTTGTAAGAAATGGGCTGTAAATTTTTAAACCAAAGCCAACCGGCAATTACATTAAAATATCGTTTTTTATGGATTTCTCTACTCTTATAAAAAGCAGAGTTGGTGATGATGGTGTGCCTGCCATCCTGCAATATAGGCTGTTCGATCTATATCTAACAAATAGGAAGGAAACTATGACAATTTGCCCGCACTCCTCTCCACATTTGCAGATACGACCTTCCCTCGTTCATCCTTTTCTCCCACAAGATAAACTACTCATACAAATGCATCTTCATGTTCCGTGCAACGCACGGGCATCTTGCTAGTAAATATTTTAAATTTCATTCATTTCTTTGCGGAGAATTTTTTTTTTGAATTTTATTTTGATATAATTTTTTTTAAATTATTTTTAACATGACTCGAAATTTCGTGATTAAAAGAGTTCGGACCCCACTGAAATATGAAAATTTTCGATCAATTTTTTAGCAGTGCCCAGAATATATGGTTTGTAATGCTAATAAAAATAATATGGGCTTCAAAATATCCTTAAGAATTAGCAAATGGGCTGTAAATTATTGAAAATAATAGCTAATGGGTTGTATGCTGTTTTCCACATATTTGGAGGCTGACTTCTATGCCTACTAGGCTGATGATGACGCTGTCCTAAAAAAATTGACGCGTATGCAAGGCTTTGTCAACTTAGTCAACATAGAGCAGTCACTGTTGGATGTCCATCCAACGGCCGCCGTGCTTCTTCAATCTCTGATCTTCATGCTCCAGCCACCCAAACCAGCACGAGCGGGACTGCCTGCTCCATCCTCCCGTGGCCGGTTGTGCTGCCGCCAGGCCATCCCTCTACCCACCCGCACATCCAGTTATTTTCCGGCGATGTTAGCCTCACCCCGCAGCTGACCAGTCAGCACTTGTACTCCCCTCAGCATGGGCATCCACTGTCGCGTCTTCCCCAGATCCGTGTCTTTCCCTTCCTAGGCCTCGTCATCGTCAACCACCCTGGTTCTCTCGATGCGGCGTGGTCAACATGGTCAACAAACGACATCCATCGAAAGTGGACAGTATGTAGAGAGGCTGATAGCTGGGTCCACGGTTGCCCATAAGGAAATGCCTCCTTATTACGCGCAAAATAGTGATTCCTCCACCTGACAGCTGGGATCCACCGGAAGGGCCTCTATATTTTGCGAAAAAAATGTTCCCCCTTCTAACAGATCGGACCCACCAGCTATATCTTCGCACGTAAGGAAGTGCCTCCTTATTACGCACAAAAAATGAATACTCCCCCTGCTAGCTGGGATCCACCAAAGTGGGAGTCTGACTTGTGGGCCTACTAAGTTGACGGGGATGGAGGGCTTTGTCAACTTAGTCAATATGAACGATTCTAGCTCTAGTGACCGTACGATGTCCATCCAACGGACGTAGTGCTTCTTCAACCTCTGGTCTTCTTGCTCTAGCCACCCAAACCAGTGTCGGTCGTGCAGCGTGCTCCTGCCTCCCATGGGCGGCTGTGATCCCGCGGAGTCCTCACCGCCCCATGCTACTCTCGCTGCTGGCCAGGCCATCCCTCTACTCACCCACACCCCCTGTTATTCTGCGGCGACAGCAGCCTCACACCGCAGCCGAACCAATGAACCATTGTACTCCTCTCCGCGTGGACATCCACTGTTGCATCTTCCCCGTCTCCGTGTCATCCCCTTCCTAGGCCTCGCCGTCGTCCACCGCCCTGGTGCTCTCGGCGTGGCGTGGTCAACATGGTCAAGGAATGAGTTCCATTGGAAGAGTACTGTACGTGGAGAGGCTGACAGCTGGGTGCACGGCCGCAGCAAGGAAGTGCCTCCTTATTACATGAAAAATAATGATTCCTCCACCTGACAGCAGGGGCCCACCGGACGAGCCACCGTATTTCGTGAAAAAATGTTTCCCCCCTGACTGCTAGGACCCACCAGCTACATCTTCGCACGCAAGGAAGTGCCTGACAGTCGAGACCCACCTGGTCTAAGCGTACGTAGCGTTGTCATTCTGGTCACGAATGTGTACGTACATACTCGTTGATCGGTCTCTCTGTAGGCTGCAGTGATGAACCATGGCCGAGTAAGGAAGGGTACATGTCGTAGTAGAGGCGCGCACGTAGCATGTACACGTACGTACAGCCAGGGTGCAAGAAAGTAAATACGGCCACATACGTACATATGGGCGGGGTATCGAATGCCTACTCACACATACGTACGGTCATGGCTCGTGTACATGGCTGGGTCGGAATGGAGAAACTGCGACATCGTGTTCATAGGGAGCCAACCGGCTTGGACGGAACACCTGATCGAAACGAGGCCTGGCGTACCGCAGAACGAAGGAAACGGCCTTGTGTTCGACCGGCCACGGTCGAAACGGGATCCTGTTCATCGGGAGGGGACTAGCCTACCGCAAAACGGAGGAAACAGACTTCTCTTGGACCTCCTGCAGTCGAAACGGGGTCCTGTTGATCAGGAGGGGTGTGGCATACCGCAAAATGGAGGAAACGGACTTGTGTTGGAGCGCTACGGTCTAAACAAGGGTCTTGTTCATCGAGAGGGGTGTGGCGTACCGCAAAACGGGACTCCACGGGATACTATTTATCTCCACCATCGACTACCTCCACGGGCTACTATTCATCCATGTCCACCTCCTCCAGCCTCCAGTCTCCACATGTGACTGTTCATCCACGGGCTCCTGCTCATCCAGCCTCCACTGCTCCTCCACCGGCTACTATTTAACCAGCCCTCTCCAAGGGGTCCTATTCAACCACCCCTCCACGAGCTACTATTCATCCAGCCCTCCACCGGCTACTGTTCAACCAGCCCTCCACGGGGTCCTGTTCATCTAGCCCTCCACGGGGTCTTGTTCATCCACCCCAACCGGCTGATC
>NC_041380.1:305412429-305467500 GCF_002162155.2 Triticum dicoccoides | reverse complement strand
CAGCATTAGCGAAGGAATCACTCGGGTTCAGTTAACAGCAAGGGATCGATCTGGGTTCAGTAATGTAGCTAGTGCGGGTTCAGTTAGAGCCCAAAGCGTCGCTCGGGTTCAGTTAGAGCGCAACGCCTCACACACGCGCGCATATGTGTACGAGAGAAATGTGCAAACCTCCGTGCATCGCTCGGCCCCGACCACCGACCATAATCAGGAACTCCCTGATATTTTCCTCGCCCTCGCTTCTACCATGATTTTTTCTGTCATGGACGGCCCAAAGAATGTCATGCAGCTGTGTCTCTAGCCTGCCCAGGACGAAAAGCCCATTTTCTGTCATGATTTTTTATCATAGAAGTAGGAGCCCGCCACATCTATGATGATACCGGTTTTTTTCACAATTATCATCATAGAAGTGTCATAAGCATGACAGAAAAAAAAATCGTTTAGCCCAAAATGTCACAGATGTGTCTTTTTTTATAGTGTGTTCTGTATGCAATCCCAACACACAACACACACGTCTTATTAGCAGCAATCGTCTGTGTTATTATCGGTCTTTGCACACATTTCTGATTACAGATCTATTTGCCGCGTATCACACACATCTTGTTAAATTGAACCGTTTCTGTTATCTTGGCTCAATGCAAACAATTCATCCGAGTGAACTATTTGCCCTCTATCGCACACATCTTGATCTGACTGGCCGTTTCTTTTGTTCCGCCTAATCACAATAGTTCATCCGAGTGAACCGTATGTCGTATATCACACACACCTTCATTTGGCTGCCCGAATCTGTTCTTGTACCTCATCACAAATAGTTCATTGAACAGAACCGTATGCCCCTCATCGCACACGCAACTAAATTCTGAACCATGTTTGATGCATCCGTCATCACAAACGTTTTGCATCTTTTTGATGGGTTTTTTACATCACCGTTTGCAATTATTGCATTGCACACAGTTTCGTCGATGGGTCTCTGATTATAGTGTCGCGTTAGCAGCATCCTGCAGTAGTGACAGGTCCAACCTTGTTTCTATTTCCAGCTCATGGAAATCATTTTGACATTCATCTATTATATCTCATAATTGAAATATTTAGTAATTGCTAGTTAAACCCGAATTGGCTTTAAGTATTGCTATGATGAGACAATCTCGCCATAGTCAATTCCTTAATCTTGCCATAAATTATAGGTAACAAGTTAAAATTATAAAACATTTTTATCTTTGTCGGTTTTATAGATCCATTACTATTCTTTAGATTTTAAGTCTTTCGAAGGGTCCAGCAAGTTCTAAACTTGAATTATGTGTATGGATACTATCTTGGATTATGTTGGCATATAGCCAATTTCCAGAGTCAGGTCCCATCAATGCTTCGCTATGTATTACACATTCATTGTTTGTTCAACAATATTTCGTATCTGCACCATGAAGGTCTGCACGAATTTTACCAACCTATATAGTTCACCTGCAGTTTCGACCTAAGTTTCTATATCTCATGTAGAGTCTTTTGTATCAGTCATAGTACGAAATCTTGGAACTACTTCCAGTGTTTCTTTTCTTTGACCTGATGACGAAGAATCTATAAACTTGTCGAGTTGCACTGTCCTCCCACTCACTCTTTTGCAAAAAAAACATTTCTTCAAAATTTACTACACTCAATGGCAGAACACTATGCCTTGGTGTAGTGACAAAGAAATACCCAATCATTTGGGATAACAAACAAAGTAGTACTTATATGATTTGAGAAGAAATTCGTAAACATTTTACTTATGACTTGTATTCCCACATGTTAAGAAAAGACCAAATGATTTGGGCATACTATTCCATATCTTACATGGTGCCATTCCAACAGATTTGATGATGCTCTTTTCAGTGTAAAAGCCATAGTCTCTAAAGCATTACATTAGAAAGTATTTGGCGAATTGATTAATGTCATCTTGGATCTCACCATGTCATACATAGTTTGATTATATCTAGTAAAAACATTCTACTCTTAGTAATGTCCTTAAAAGTGCATGCTATAAAATTATTTTCACAACTCATTGGACATTCACTAAACTTGTAATTCAAAATTTTCTTTCTGCAATCCAATTGTAGAAACACAACTTCTGTTACAATAAGTTCTACTTCATTCTGAAAACCTTTTGAAACATTTCAAAGGATCCAGATTTATGTCTCAATAAGTAACTATAAATATCTACTGGGTCATCCTTGAAGATAGATAAATCCACTACTTGCAACAACTTATTGTACTACACACATCAATATGCATGTTTCAATTTTTTTTGTTGCTCGTTCTTTATGGCCTATTGCTACTTGTGAGCTGTGTTGGGTTTTCCCCGAAGAGGGGAGGATAATGCGGTATAGTAGAGATATGTATTTCCATCAGTAGTGAAACCAAGGTTATCAATCCAATAGGAGAATCATGCAACAACTCGTTAGCAACACCTGCACACAAAATAACAAATCCTTGCACCCAACGCGAACAAGGGGTTGTCAATCCCTTGGCGGTTAATTGCAAGATTAAATTGTATCGTGATAGATAGATATATCGAGCTAAAATATAAAATAAAGTAAATAAAGTAAAATTGCAGTAAGGTATTTTTAGGATTTTTAATACATGATAAAGGTAGACCCGGGGGCCATAGTTTTCACTAGAGGCTTCTCTCTTGAAAGTAACATATGGTGGGTAAACAAATCACTGTTGGGTGATGACCCACAGGTATAGGGGATCAATCATAGTCCTTTCGATAAGTAAGAGTGTCGAACCCAACGAGGAGCAGAAGGAAATGACAAGTGGTTTTCAGCAAGGTAATTTCTGCAAGCACTAAAATTGTTTGTAACATGTAGTTTGATAGCAAGGTAGTTTGTAACGGACTGTTGGGAAACATAGTAGAAAACAAAAAAATCGCCCTATGATCACCCAGGAACAATATGAAGATGAATAACGGGTTGTGATCAATGATCGTTACCGACTCCGAGAGTGCATTGGAAGTAGACGATTCGGTGTATATCATACTTGGAGTCCCTTGAACGTAGATGACGATCCCGTGAACCGCCCTCGAACAGAAGACCGAAAGCACAACCTCTCTACTTGGTTGCAAGCGTACGGTCTTCACGATCCGGCAGCGCTTCACCGTCCAGAGCTAATCGTCGCCTGAGAATTAGAGGGAGGAGATTAGAACCACACTGGACTTCTAATTATGAGGATTAGAGGTGGATAGGGCTAGCTCTAATTAGTTAATTAGGACCAACTAGAACTAGTACTAGATGAACTAGTGGAGGCTCCAAAACGTGTATACAAAAGGTGGAAATCCTCTAGTATATATAGGTTGGAGGGGAAGAGGATGGCTGCCACCAAGGAGGGAAAGCCTCCTTGGGGCTCCACACAAGAGGGGGAGGAGTTGGACTCCTCCCCTAGTAGGATTCGGCCCCCATCCTTAGGGAAGGGAGGCGCCTACTCCACTTGGGCCCTTGTGGCCCAAGTTGCCTTCCACCTCTTGGCCTTTTTAGGCCAGTTGATATTTAAATTAAATATAAAATGTTCTAAACATTTTTAGAGCATTATATATAATTTAACATCCCCGGAAACATTTTCCACCTATATATAATTAATCGGCAATACCCGGTATTACCCGATATTCACCGAAACCCTTTCGGTGACCCCAAAACGCTTCCAGAACCTCTCGGAACTATTCTGGATATTAATCAAACAACTCCACAAATATATTCTCATCACTCCCATCCTACTAATACTCATCATATTATGATTACCTTAAGCTTGCGACCCCGTAGGTTCGGTAACCATAGACATGAACGAAACCCCTTCGTTCAATGACCGATAGTGGAACAGTGGACATCCATATAAGTCCCTATGATGACACGAATGATATTCAAGTGAACCTTTGGTTATAATGTGATGTTCCCTTTTCTTTGTGATACTTTACAAAACCCGGTGTGCTTCAGTATCCTCCTGAGTCATCACCATGCTCACTATATCATTGCTCCCGTTATCGGTTTTGTTCTTCTTTCTTGTTGATGTGTTCCGGCATCCCCATGACGTAGTCACCTATGTCTGGCCAGACGATGATGGATGCCTTCACACTGAGAGGGCTCTAGATATATCTCTCCATCATCAGAGGAGAAAATCCCATTCTCGAGTTGTCCGGTCACTTGCCAAACTTTCTGGTGTGCCTGAAAGTTGTCGTTATGATCACCTTGTTGTAGATGACGTTTGAGCAACCCCAAAGCCCTTCATCTGGTAGGAAGTGACTGAGACACTCTCATGGTCTGAGGAACTAAAACACATGCTAACACTCCGTGTTATAATAGATGATTTCAGATGATATGATCACATAGCATAATAGACAAGTATTGGGTCGATTCAATATGATCATTCTTCTAATGTCATGCCCTCAATGTTGTTTAAGTACTATCGTTACACTTAACGATATCCTAACATCTAGAAAACATGATCACCAATGATACGTCCCCAACGTATCTATAATTTTTGATTGTTCCATGATATTATATTATCTGTTTTGGATGTTTTATATGCATTAATATGCTATTTTATATTATTTTTGGGACTAACTTATTAACCCAGAGCCTAGTGCCAGTGATACGTCTCCAACGTATCTATAATTTTTTATTGCTCCATGTTATTATATTATCTGTTTTGGATGTTTTATATGCATTAATATGCTATTTTATATTATTTTTGGGACTAACCTATTAACCTAGAGCCCAGTCTAGTTCCTGTTTTTTCCTTGTTTTAGAGTTTTGTAGAAAAGGAATACCAAACGGAGTCCAAACGGAATGAAACTTTCGCGATAATTTTTCTTGGACTAGAAGACTTCCAGAGGGCTTGGAGTGCACGTCAGGAAAGCCACGAGGCGGCTACAAGGTCGGGAGGCGCACCCCCACCCTTGTGGGCCCCTCATGACTCCACCGACCTATTTCTTCCACCTATATATTCTCAAATACCCCAAAACCTTCCAGGGGAGCCATGAAACCACTTTTCCACCGTCGCAACCTTCTGTACCCGTGAGATCCCATCTAGGGTGTGACGCCCCTGATTTAATCGTACACTAATCATACACGCAAACATGTACGATCAAGATCAGGGACTCATGGGAAGATATCACAACACAACTCTACAAATAAAATAAGTCATACAAGCATCATATTACAAGCCAGGGGCCTCGAGGGCTCGAATACAAGAGCTCGATCATAGACGAGTCAGCGGAAGCAACAATATCTGAGTACGGACATAAGTTAAACAAGTTTGCCTTAAGAAGGCTAGCACAAACTGGGATACAGATCGAAAGAGGCGCAGGCCTCCTGCCTGGGATCCTCCTAAACTACTCTTGGTCGCCGTCAGCGGGCTGCACGTAGTAGTAGGCACCTCCCGAGTAGTAGTATTCGTCGTCGATGGTGGCGTCTAGATCCTGGGCTCCAACATCTGATTGCGCAACCAGGTAGAAGGGATAGGGGGAAAAGAAGGAGAAAGCAACCGTGAGTACTCATCCAAAGTATTCGCAAGCAAGGAGCTATACTACATATGTATGCATTGGTATCAACTGGAATAAGGCTATTACATGTGGACTGAACTGCAGAAAGCCGGGATAAGGGGGGATAGCTAGTCCTTTCGAAGACTATGCTTCTGGCAGCCCCCGTCTTGTAGCATGTAGAAGAGAGTAGACTGAAGTCCTCCAAGTATCATCACATAGCATAATCCTAACCGATGATCCTCCCCTCGTCGCCCTGTGAGAGAGAGATCACCGGTTGTATCTGGCACTTGGAAGGGTGTGTTTTATTAAGTATTCGGTTCTAGTTGTCATAAGGTCAAGGTACAACTCCAAGTCGTCCTATTACCGAAGATCACAGCTATTCGAATAGATTAACTTCCCTGCAGGGGTGCACCACATAACCCAACACGCTCGATCCCATTTGGCCGGACACACTTTCCTGGGTCATGCCCGGCCTCGGAAGATCAACACGTCGTAGCCCTACCTAGGCACAACAGAGAGGTCAGCACGCCGGTCTAAATCCTATGGCGCAGGGGTCTGGGCCCATCGCCCATTGCACACCTGCACGTTGCATACGCGGCCGGAAGCAGAACTAGCCCCCTTAATACAAGAGCAGGCTTACGGTCCAATCCGGCGCGCGCCACTCAGTCGCTGACGTCACGAAGGCTTCGGCTGATACCACGACGTCGAGTGCCCATAATTGTCCCCGCGTAGATGGTTAGTGCGTATAGGCCAATAGCCAGACTCGGATCAAATACCAAGATCTCATTAAACGTGTTAAGTATCCGTGAACACCGACCAGGGCCAGGCCCACCTCTCTCCTAGGTGGTCTCAACCTGCCCTGTCGCTCCGCCACAAAGTAACAGTCGGGGGCTGTCGGGAACCCAGGCCCACCTCTACCGGGATGGAGCCACTTGCCCCTTCAGCCCCCAACTCCGAACAGTACCACAGGTAATGTAACTGTGTAAAGTATATAGTATATGCCCGTGATCACCTCCCGAAGTGATCACGGCCCAGTAGTATAGCATGGCAAACGGACAAGAGTGTAGGGCCACCGATGGAACACTAGCATCCTATACTAAGCAGTAGGATAGCAGGTAATGGTAACAACAGTAGTAGCAAGGACATGCTATGCATCAGGACAGGAATAGCAGAAAGCAGTAACATGCTACACTACTCTAATGCAAGCAGTATAAAGAAGAGTAGGCGATATCTGGTGATCAAAGGGGGGGGGCTTGCCTGGTTGCTCTGGCAAGAAGGAGGGGTCGTCAACTCCATAGTCGAATGGGGCGGCAGAAGTGTCGGTCTCGTAGTCTACCGAAGAGAAGAGGGGGAAGAAACAATAAATACAATGCAAACATAAGCATGACAATGCGTGACGTGACAATGAGCGGTGCTAGGTGTGCCCTAACGCGGTAGTAGGTGATACCGGCGAAGGGGGAAAACATCCGGGAAAGTATTCCCGGTGTTTCGCGTTTTCGGACAGATGAACCGGAGGGGAAAAAGTTACGTGTTCACGATGATAGGGATGTGTGGTGGACGTACGGGCTGTGTATCCAGATTCGTCTTGTCGTTCTCAGCGACTTCCATGTATAAAGTATTTGCATCCGAGTTACGGTTTATTTTCTATGATTTATCAAAGTTTTATGCATTTTTTACATTTATTTAATTAATTAACTCGAACATTATCCAGAACAGTGAAAGGTGATGTCATCATGACATCACCATGGCATCAGCAGGTCAAACCCAGCTGACCAAAGTCAAACCTGCCCTGTGGGTCCAGTGGGACCCACCTGTCATAGACTAACATGTTAATTAGGGTTTAATTAAGCAGGATTAATTAAACTAGATTAATTAAGTTAATTAACTAATTAATTATTATTATCTTATTATTATTCATTTATTTTATTCCTTTTCTTCTTTTCTTTTTCGTTCTAAAAAAGGGTCGGGCCCCAGTGGTCAGTGACACATGCCACTGCCGGGTGCCCCGTAACGGGATAATGGGCGTGGGTGATCCCCCGGTTGGCCCCGGGCACCGGTCGGGGCAGAGGAGAGTGCCGGCCAGGGCGGACAGGGAGCGTCGGGCGCAGCTGGGGGAGGTAGCGGGCGGTAGGGGGAGTGACGACGCGGCCGGCGCGGTTGTGGCGCACGCGGACCACGGTCGGGAGGTGCAGGTTGCTTGGCTGGGGCACGGCCTCGTGCGAAGTGGCGCAGCCGGAGCGGGAGGGGGGAGCTGGGCGGCCATGGCAGGTGCGTAGCTGGCGCTGGCGGTGCGAGCCACGGCGGGGGGGAGGACACGACGGTGACGGCGCGCGGCGATAGCCGCAGCACAAGCAGAGAAGGAGCGAGGCCGGAGCCCGGGGGCTCACCCACGTTGCAGGGACGAGGGGCGGCGAGGCTCATTGGAGCTGTTGAGGAGGAAGACGGGGATGAGTAGGGAACGAAGAGGACGACGGGGAGGCAGTCTGGCGATGGCGTCCGGCGAGGTCCAAGTAGGGCGGCGGTGGCCGCGGCGTCTGCGGCCTTCGGGCGCGACCTTGGGCGAGGAAGAGATGACCGGACGGCGCGGTCGGGGTCCGGCGAGCGCCAGGCGACGGGGGAACAGCGGGGTAGGCGGCGGGGCACCGGGCGCCGAGGTTGTTGCCCCGATCCAGAAGGGGATCGGGGAGCGAGGAGAGTGGGGAGTGGGGTTTCGTCACCGATCCAGATCGGATCGGGATGGGGAGAGGGAGTGGGGCGAGTGGGGGGGTTAGGGTTACGGGGGTGGGAAGTTAGTAGGGGAGGTGGACTGGGGTGGGCTGGCCCGTTCGAGCGGCTGAGGCCAGCTGGGCCACTTGGCCCAGCGGGGGGGGTCCTGTTTTCTTTTCTCTTTTTTTGTATTTGTTTTGTCTTCTGTTGTTATTCTTTTATTTATTTTCTGTTACTTTTAGTTTCACTTTTATTTTAGATTTATGACTTATAAAAGTAGTCCCTAATTTGGTCTAAATAATTATACTACGGCCACATAAGTTTGGGCAACTAGATAGAATAGTTTAATAATTTATTAATTGTAAAAAGCATTTGATTAATTGTTTTGCTACTATTTTATTTACTTTAGGAATCAAACACTTTCAAAGAGGTTGGTTTCTTCACCAATATTACTTATGCATTATTTGGCTCTCTCCAAACATTTTAGTTTTAAGATTGGAAAAATTCTATTATTTGTTTGATTTTGAATTTGGATTTGAATCGGTTTCGAACTAACGCGAGGTTAGTAACCGTAATGGAGGTGACGTGGCATCGTTAGTAGAGGGTTACTGTAGCTTGATTATCCGGGCGTCACAATTCTCCTCTACTACAAGAAATCTCGTCCCGAGATTTAAGTGGTGGAGTAAAGGGGTAAGCTTCGGGACACGAAATTCCAGCGAGTGTTCTTGGTCTTGGTTGCTCTTCTCGAAGAGATCAATCCATTACGTTGATGTCTTCATTTCTCTGCTTCTGGTCATCATGATGAAGTCTTTTCATCCTTTCGTTAGGAGTCCCATCGTACTTATGAAAAATGATAAGGGGTATCTTCGGAAGAACTGGCCTCTACAAGGTCGCGTATCTGGTAGAGAACATCAGGGAGGGTGGCGGATAGTAACTCTCGAATTGAAACTTAAGAAAATATCGAGAGCAAAGTAAGAAGGTGCAAAATTGAAGTTTCAAGCGCATAGGCAATCGTTCGTTGCCTGAAACGAAGTGTGAAAGGGGTTCAGAGCAATGGGAATAAGTATTGCGTCTGATCCCATAATAGATCACTAGGCAGGTGGCCCGTGAATTACATACGAAGTCAAGTGCGAGGAATAACTTTGACAAAAGGTTGTACAGGAGAGTCAGGTTTCGATCCTGTGGAACTGTGGGTTATGGGCCCACCATGTGGGTTTAAAGTAGGAAAGGCGCTGACATCTTGTACGGTTATAATAGCAAGGCTGGTCAGAGGATAGCCTGTCAATTATGTCGGCAACAACGTCGGTACCAAGGTCGAGGGACGAAGAGAACCATTTTCCTGCTCGTTGAACGAGGCGTACCAATAGGCAAAGTTCTCATCCATCGGTGGATACCGGAATGTCATCAACAATAGCAATAGGTTCTTACTGACAGAGTTGTACACGAGGTGCTTACCTAAGCAGGGAATTACCACTGCTCAGTTAAGTAGATTATAAGAAAGTTTGAACAAAATAACGAAAAGGAAAATGTGTTTAAACACATATATCAAGGGTATATCCTCCCTAAAGTCAAGCAGAGGATGATATCCAAGACAGGATATAAAGTAGAAAACCCTTTAGATAAGAGGAGAGAAATTTCATGACATTACCCATACAATGGTGTTTGGGTAATTTCAACAAGAAACATTTAGCATGGTGCTTCAAATGTTCTTATTAAGAATCGGAGTACCATAGACATGCTTCGAGATAGCGCTGACATGTTCTTCAAGCAAAGGTCAAACTTTGGATACGAAGGATCCATCAAAAACAGCTTATTGAATAAGTCTTACAGTTTCCTAATGGAAGAATGGATAACCTTGCTGAAAAGGAATCTATAACATTAGGGCCTCCGGCCAGGTGTGCTAGGCACGACAACACCTTACCGGGTCACATAAAGACCATTGTTATAACTCTTGGAAATATGTTCCAACCATCATATCTGTCCGAGATTCAGATCTGATTGGTGTCAGGATAACTCAGACTCAGGATTCCTGAGAAGGAAAGGTGGAACACAATTTGACGAGATCGTGCTGCCAGATTCTCGGGAAATGAACTATGGAAGCAAGTCCCGAATCATGAGTTCATCATTAAACCAAGGAGATGAGGAGGAGGTGGCTGGTGGACTTGGCGACAACTCATCGAGATCCCCAAAATGATGGATTTCCACAATTATGTGAACAGGGAGATAACATTTGTCAGATCAAATGATATAATGATGTATGCCCGAGGAGAACATCCACAATTAAACATTGATCAAAATGTGTACCTGGAAGGATGGACTAAGTAGCCCGATCGATGTTAGGATGGTGATTCATTAACCAATAGACTAAGAATCAAGCTATCAACCATTAACTCCAAGCAATAGGGTTGTTAGAATTTTTAAAACTACACATAAAAGTTAAACGGCTCGTATCCCGGTTAGAAACAACACGGGGACCAAGATATGAATGGAGATGACGGGAAGTATTACTATATCAAGAATTCTTAAGAGGTGGTGAAATTCTAACAAAATTCTTGACATAAAAGATGGTAATACTTCATGGTAGAACATAATACGTGCTGGATTGCAAGTTGCATCCATAGCATGTATAAGTTTGTGTTAGGGGAAGGCAAGAATGTTGTCGATGATAACACAATCATCGAGGGGCAAGGATGGTATTTCCCATCCTGAATTTGATTGATATCCTGGAAGAACTCAAACTGTTGATGATGATCACGACAATTTTGTCGAGAGGCTCCACAAAGAAGCAATCGAACAGCGACTGCTCAAGCAGAAGGACTGTTGCAGCAAAAGATTATTAGAACTACGGATACAACACCAACTAGGAATCAAGCTTGCCATTCGAGGTGAAACGATAAGACAAGGATGATCGACATAAGCTTAGCTCATCGTCGAAAGTTGTGCTCCGGGAAGAAGGACCAGGTAGCACAGTTAAAAGTTTGCCGATGATGATATAGCCGATAAGGCTAGGAATGACTTGAAGGATTATTAAACTCGTAAGCAACAAGAATTACTTAGAGTTATTGAATCAGAGTGCGGAATCGATTCATTTATCGGTGTCCTCGAGTGACTAATAACTCAGAACCTGGGGGATCTGAGATCAATGAGAAGCAATACTAGATGAAGACTCGCGGGAAGTAACACAGTTCTCGAGATACCAGCGGGTAATACTCGAAGGTAGAACATGATAGAAGTAGAACCGGGCCATTGACCTATGAAGTAGATACTTCAACCTTGCCAAAAATTAGACGAGGCACTGGAATGAATTCCCATCAGATATATCAAATCAGGACAGCATGGTCGGAACCATAACTGTAAGGAATCAATTTCAAGAATATCGAAAGAATCATACATCTGGATAATCATTTTGCAAGAAGCTTCCGAGACGGTCTACATCATTTTCATGGGCATGAACACAAAGTTCAAGGTCGACTCCCACTTCTCCAATGCATAACCAATCATTCACTTCTCACTTCAAGGAAGTTGTAGTGTTGAAATTTTATCTGGCAAATTACCAGAGTGTATGACTCGTGAAAACTTTCGAGTTCAAACATATTAAGGAAGGCATAGGTTCAACCCATCAGGGTATCGTGGAAATATATACCACAATCTTCAATAGTAAATACCACCAGCTCGAAAGCTGAGCATGGTTGAGAAAGCAGAGGATACAATTTACCAAAGGCATTATGTATCTGAGGGAAGGCTCACAAGGTTATTGAATATGAAGGACGCTGTTGGATAAAATCCAACAAAGGATCTGCCGGTCCATAATGGAGCTGATGTGAGCATCGGCACACGATCAGAGGACAAAACAAAGCAAGGGCTTTGGATTATAGAAACAACTGACTAATTCAAAGCTCAAGGCAAAGGAATTAAGATTTCCAAATCAAAGAATCAGAAGCAAACGCTCTGATTAATGATGGATAAGTTGAGTAAGCGTAGGGGTAAAATCGACAAAATTTTGATTGGTCGAGATCCAGCTCATGTTTAAGACAATGTCTAAGCCGAACGGATGAACTCTAGGATCTGATTGAGGATTGCGAGCATTCGCAACATATTGAATCAATGTACTCAAGATGTTAGTGACAAAGGCTGCCAATAAGGTTACTATACTTATGGGGTTAACCATAATGCAAGCAAGCAAGAATTTCAAGAGCAATATGCTGCCAAGGATTTTCGGAATATCGAATATTAATTCGAAGAACTTAGTGAAACACATAAACAACTGGGGATGGGCGGATACTCGGTAAGTGCGAGGAATTATCCGTTGGGGTGTTCATGTGGGTAATGAACTGCAAGGAAGTAGGTACAAAGTATTCTTGGAACAATAGAGAGAATTTTCGGGGTATCTTGTAATAACAAGATCAATGGGATTGAAAAGACAAGTGTATGTAGTTATCCATAATAATATAATAGTGGTAGGGAATTTGCAAAGGCGGTGGGCACAACATAGGAGATTATCTTTGGAATCTTCTGGTGCAGCAGACGATCATCTAAAATGAAGGGACTCTCCCGCAGGAAGTGGTAACGAGAACCTAGAGTTAGATTTTAGCAAAATCATTTAACCCGAATAGAAGAGAGATCAGAGTCCCAGAGTATAGGTCGAGGAATAAAAGATCCTAATACCACCCAATGGCGACGTGGGCCCATGGGCCACACAGCCATGTTAGTAAAATAATTTTCATCGACTAGACTCAACTTCGGCCAAGGAGTTTGGAAGGGGGATTCCTACAGGCAGTCGGCTCTGATACCAACTTGTGAGCGCCCCCGATTTAATCTTACACTAATCATACACGCAAACGTGTACGATCAAGATCAGGGACTCAGGGGAAGATATCACAACACAACTCTACAAATAAAATAAGTCATACAAGCATCATATTACAAGCCAGGGGCCTCGAGGGCTCGAATACAAGAGCTCGATCATAGACGAGTCAGCGGAAGCAACAATATCTGAGTACGGACATAAGTTAAACAAGTTTGCCTTAAGAAGGCTAGCACAAACTGGGATACAAATCAAAAGAGGCGCAGGCCTCCTGCCTGGGATCCTCCTAAACTACTCCTGGTCGCCGTCAGTGGGCTGCACGTAGTAGTAGGCACCTCCCGAGTAGTAGTAGTCGTCGTCGATGGTGGCGTCTGGCTCCTGGGATCCAACATCTGATTGCGACAACCAGGTAGAAGGGATAGGGGGAAAAGAAGGAGAAAGCAACCGTGAGTACTCATCCAAAGTACTCGCAAGCAAGGAGCTATACTACATATGTATGCATTGGTATCAACTGGAATAAGGCTATTATATGTGGACTGAACTGCAGAAAGCCGGGATAAGGGGGGATAGCTAGTCCTTTCGAAGACTACGCTTCTGGCAGCCCCTGTCTGGCAGCATGTAGAAGAGAGTAGACTGAAGTCCTCCAAGTATCATCACATAGCATAATCCTAACCGATGATCCTCCCCTCGTCGCCCTGTGAGAGAGCGATCACCGGTTGTATCTGGCACTTGGAAGGGTGTGTTTTATTAAGTATCCGGTTCTAGTTGTCATAAGGTCAAGGTACAACTCCAAGTCATCCTGTTACCGAAGATCACGGCTATTCGAATAGATTAACTTCCCTGCAGGGGTGCACCACATAACCCAACACGCTCGATCCCATTTGGCCGGACACACTTTCCTGGGTCATGCCCGGCCTTGGAAGATCAACACGTCGCAGCCCTACCTAGGCACAACAGAGAGGTCAGCACGCCGGTCTAAACCCTATG
The DNA here is from genome assembly GCF_002162155.2 of Triticum dicoccoides. NCBI lineage: Eukaryota > Viridiplantae > Streptophyta > Magnoliopsida > Poales > Poaceae > Triticum > Triticum dicoccoides. Next base: position 305,453,500 of record NC_041380.1, on the reverse strand, counting down.
GCGCAGGGGTCTGGGCCCATCGCCCATTGCACACCTGCACGTTGCGTACGCGGCCGGAAGCAGAACTAGCCCCCTTAATACAAGAGCAGGCTTGCAGTCCAATCCGGTGCGCGCCACTCAGTCGCTGACGTCACGAAGGCTTCGGCTGATACCACGACGTCGAGTGCCCATAACTGTCCCCGCGTAGATGGTTAGTGTGTATAGGCCAATAGCCAGACTCAGATCAAATACCAAGATCTCGTTAAACGTGTTAAGTATCCGCGAACACCGACCAGGGCCAGGCCCACCTCTCTCCTAGGTGGTCTCAACCTGCCCTGTCGCTCCGCCACAAAGTAACAGTCGGGGGCCGTCAGGAACCCAGGCCCACCTCTACCGGGATGGAGCCACCTGCCCCTTCAGCCCCCAACTCCGAACAGTATCACAGGTAATGTAACTGTGTAAAGTATATAGTATATGCCCGTGATCACCTCCCGAAGTGATCACGGCCCAGTAGTATAGCATGGCAGACGGACAAGAGTGTAGGGCCACCGATGGAACACTAGCATCCTATACTAAGCAGTAGGATAGCAGGTAATGGTAACAACGGTAGTAGCAAGGACAGGCTATGCATCAGGATAGGAATAATGGAAAGCAGTAACATGCTACACTACTCTAATGCAAGCAGTATAGAGAAGAGTAGGCGATATCTGGTGATCAAAGGGGGGGGCTTGCCTGGTTGCTCTGGCAAGAAGGAGGGGTCGTCAACTCCGTAGTCGAACGGGGCGGCAGCAGCGTCGGTCTCGTAGTCTATCGAAGAGAAGCGGGGGAAGAAACAATAAATACAATGCAAACATAAGCATGACGATGCGTGACGTGACAATGAGTGGTGCTAGGTGTGCCCTAACGCGGTAGTAGGTGATACCGGCGAAGGGGGAAAACATCCGGGAAAGTATTCCCGGTGTTTCGCGTTTTCGGACAGATGAACCGGAGGGGGAAAAGTTGCGTGTTCACTATGATAGGGATGTGTGGCGGACGTACGGGCAGTGTATCTAGATTTGTCTTGTCGTTCTGAGCGACTTCATGTATAAAGTATTTGCATCCGAGTTACGGTTTATTTTCTATGATTTATCAAAGTTTTATGCATTTTTTACAGTTATTTAATTAATTAACTCGAACATTATCCAGAACAGTGAAAGGTGATGTCAGCATGACATCACCATGGCATCAGCAGGTCAAACCCAGCTGACCAAAGTCAAACCTGGCCTATGGGTCCAATGGGACCCACCTGTCATAGACTAACATGTTAATTAGGGTTTAATTAAGCAGGATTAATTAAACTAGATTAATTAAGTTAATTAACTAATTAATTATTATTATCTTATTATTATTTATTTATTTTATTCCTTTTCTTCTTTTCTTTTTCGTTCTAAAAAAGGGTCGGGCCCCAGTGGTCAGTGACACACGCCACTGCTGGGCGCCCCGTAACGGGATAATGGGCGCGGGTGATCCCCGGGTTGGCCCCGGGCACTGGTCGGGGCAGAGGAGAGCGCCGGCCAGGGCGGACAGGGAGCGTCGGGCGCAGCTGGGGGAGGTAGCGGGCGGCAGGGGGAGTGACGACGCGGCCGGCGCGGTTGTGGTGCACGCGGACCATGGTCGGGAGGTGCAGGTTGCTTGGCCGGGGCACGGCCTCGTGCGAAGTGGCGCAGCCAGAGCGGGAGGGGGGAGCCGGGCGGCCATGGCAGGTGCGTAGGTGGCGCTGGCGGTGCGAGCCATGGCGGGGGGGGAGGACACGACGGTGACGGCGCGCGGCGATAGCCGCAGCACAAGCAGAGAAGGAGCGAGGCTGGAGCCCGGGGGCTCACCCATGTTGCAGGGACGAGGGGCGGCGAGGCTCGTTGGAGCTGTTGAGGAGGAAGACGGGGATGAGTAGGCGACAAAGAGAACGACGGGGAGGCAGTCCGGCGATGGCGTCCGGCGAGGTCCAAGCAGGGCGGTAGTGGCCGCGGCGTCTGCGGCCTTCGGGCGCGACCTTGGGCGAGGAAGAGATGACGGGATGGCGCGGACGGGGTCCGGTGAGCGCCAGGCGACGGGGGAACAGCGGGGTAGGCAGCGGGGCACCGGGCGCCGAGGTTGTTGCCCCGATCCAGAAGGGGATCGGGGAGCGAGGAGAGTGGGGAGTGGGGTTTCGTCACCGATCCAGATCGGATCGGGACGGGGAGAGGGAGTGGGGCCAGTGCGAGGGTTAGGGTTACGGGGGTGGGAAGTTAGTAGGGGAGGTGGACTGGGGTGGGCCGGCCCGTTCGAGCGGCTGAGGCCAGCTGGGCCACTTGGCCCAGCAGGAGGGGGGGTCCTGTTTTCTTTTCTCTTTTTTTGTATTTGTTTTGTCTTCTGTTGTTATTCTTTTATTTATTTTCTGTTACTTTTAGTTTCACTTTTATTTTAGATTTATGACTTATAAAATTAGTCCCTAATTTGGTCTAAATAATTATACTACGGCCACATAAGTTTGGGCAACTAGATAGAATAGTTTAATAATTTATTAATTGTAAAAAGCATTTGATTAATTGCTTTGCTACTATTTTATTTACTTTAGGAATCAAACACTTTCAAAGAGGTTGGTTTCTTCACCAATATTACTTATGCATTATTTGGCTCTCTCCAAACATTTTAGTTTTAAGATTGGAAAACTTCTATTATTTGTTTGATTTTGAATTTGTATTTGAATCGGTTTCGAACTAACGCGAGGTTAGTAACCGTAATGGAGGTGACGTGGCATCGTTAGTAGAGGGTTACTGTAGCTTGAATATCCGGGCGTCACATAGGGGCCTTTTCCGGCGTCCTGCCGGAGCGGGATTCGATCACGGAGGGCTTCTACATCAACACCATTACCTCTCCGATGAAGTGTGAGTAGTTTACCATAGACCTACGGGTCCATAGCTAGTAGCTAGATGACTTCTTCTCTCTCTTTGATTCTCAATACCATGTTCTCCTCGATGTTCTTGGAGATCTATTTGATGTAATACTTTTTTGCGGTGTGTTTGTCGAGAACCGATGAATTGTGGATTTATGATCAGCTTATCTATGAATATCATTTGAATCTCCTCTGAATTCTTATATGCATGATTTGATATCTTTGCAAGTCTCTACGAACTATCGGTTTGTTTGGCCAACTAGATTGGTTTTTCTTGCAATGGGGGGAGTGCTTAGCTTTGGTATCAATCTTGCGGTGCTCAATCCTAGTGACAGAAGGGGAACCAGCACATATTGTATTGTTGCCATCGAGGATAACAAGATGGGGTTTTCATCATATTGCTTGAGTTTATCGCGCTACATCATGTCATCTTACTTAATGTGTTACTTTGTTCTTCATGAACTTAATACTCTAGATGCAGGCAGGAGTCGGTCGATGTGTGGGGTAATAGTAGTAGATGCAGGCAAGAGTTGGTCTACTTGATATGGATGTGATGCCTATATTCATGATCATTGCCTTAGATATCGTCATAACTTTGCGCTTTTTTATCAATTGCTTGGCAATAATTTGTTCACCCACCTAATATTTTCTATCTTGAGAGAAGCCTCTAGTGAAACCTATGGCCCCCGGGTCTATTTTCCATCATATAAGTTTCCGATCTACAATTTTAGTTTCCTATTTACTTTCTTTGCAATCTTTTATTTTCCTTTCCATAAACAAAAAATACCAAAAATATTACTTTACTGATTATTCATCTACATCAGATCTCACTTTGCAAATAACCGTGAAGGGATTGACAACCCCTTTGTCGCATTGGGTGCAAGTTGGTGTTTGTTTGTGGAGGTATTCGGTGGCTTGTGCGTTGTCTCCTACTGGATTGATACCTTAGTTCTCAAGAGCTGTGGGAAATACTTACGTTACTTTGCTGCATCACCCTTTCCTCTTCAAGGGAAAAACCAATGCAAGCTCAAGAGGTAGCGGGAAGAATTTCTGGCGCCATTGCTGAGGAGATCTATGCCAAGCCGAGACATACCAAGTACCCATCATAAACTCTTATCCCTCGCATTACATTATTTGCCATTCGCCTCTCGTTTTCCTCTCCCCCACTTCTAAAACGATTTTCAAAAAGATTTACCTTTTCTTCGCCCCTCTTTCATTCGTCTTCTTCGCTTGCTCGTTTGCTCATTTGCCAGTTGCCACCATGTATGAAACTAGGGAGGTTATCACCAAAAAAGGTAGTAGTAACGATGAGGGAAACTTTGACACTTTTACTAATCCTCATGAAGAATCTATTATTCTACACACACAAAAACTTCGCATAGGTAGTGGCAATATTATTGGAAAAGGGGTTATTCAAGATTTCTTTACTTGTGACGGTGCACTTCCAACTATGGGTGGGTCTATTCTCCATAAAACTAGTAGTCTTGCGGATGTTATATCCTTGCTCATAGTTGAACTTGAAATACAATTTGTTCATATGCATCCTTCCATTCAAAAGATTTTTCTAGAGTTTTCTAATATTGAGCATTCTTCTGTTAAGCGCGCCACCACTATTTTCCTGGCACATGAGTTTAGATTTATCATGAAAGAAGCTAGTGAAATTTTTGCACATTATAAAGTAGATGGCGGTCGTCCTCCCATAGAGGGAATTCTCTTTAATCAAGAGGACATAATGCGTTTACGATCTTTAGATCATGTTGCTTATAACAAAAATTTAAGAAAGAGGGTTCCTACCGATGTTTTAGTTAATAAGATTTCTGAGCTTACTAATGATTTTTCTATACAAAAAAACGGATTTGGTTTCTCTCTTGGACACAAGCTCATGACTTTTTGCTAAAAGAATGCTTATAATGATGAGTTGGTCATACAATATGAAGGGTCGAAGGAGGAACCAATTCCTCCCGAGATCGATCTTATGGATTCTCATCCCATTAAATTTAGCCCTTTTGATTACTTCTGCTTACCTCAAAGAAAACTTTTAGCTGAACGAAGGGAGTATGAGATGAGTTTTCTAGATTTGCCTTGTCATTATTACGATTATACTTAGATCTATTCATGTTTTATGCCTAGCTAGGGGTGTTAAACAATAGCGCTTGTTGGGAGGCAACCCAATTTTATTTTTGTTCTTGCTTTTTAGGTCCTGTTTTGCATAAAATAAGTTCTCCAGTCACTGGTTAGATGTGGTTTTTTTGTTTTAATTAGTGTTTGTGCCAAGTAAGACCTTTGGGATAGCTTACGCTCATAGTTGATTTGATCTTGCTGAAAAACAGAAACTTTTGTGCCAAGGAGATTAATTTTCATTTTTAGCAGAAGCATGATAAAATACTAATTATTCTTGCAGAAGATTAATAAAAAAATTCTTAGGTCATCCAAATTTTTTAGGATTTTCGTTGTTACAGAAGTATTCGAAATCTCCATATTGCTACAGAATGTTCTGTTTTTGACAGATTCTGTTTTTCGCATGTTGTTTTCTTATTTTGATGCATCTATGGCTAGTATCGGGGGGTATGAACCATGGAAAAGTTGGAATACAACAGATATTACACCAATATAAATAAAGAATGAGTTCACAACAGTACCAAAAGTGGTGATTTATTTTCTTATACTAACGGAGCTTACGAGATTTTCTGTTGAGTTTTGTGTTGTGAAGTTTTCAAGTTTTGGGTAAGGATTTGATGGACTATGGAATAAGGAGTGGCAAGAGCCTAAGCTTGGGGATGCCCAAGCCACCCCAAGGTAATATTCAAGGACAACTGTCGGTGTCAAAACTAGCGGATCTCGGGTTCTTCCTCCGAATACTCCATAGAAGATTCTGAACACAAGGATAGTGTCCGGCTCTGCAAAATAAGTTCCACATACCACCGTAGAGAGAATAATATTTCCACAAATCTAATCTGTTGACACGTTTAGCAACATGACATCATGTCATGACCCGGTCATTATTCGAACCGTTTTTCTCAACCAGTACTGCACATATCGTGAGGCGGTTTTCTTGACACGTCTTGTCGAAGCAGAGATCGTGTCCCCCTATCATGGGATTCTTGTCAATACGGATGTGGGTAACCCAACCGCGCCATCAATTACGGCGCTCGCGGAATAAGAGGTTTTACTAGGTGAGTGGGGAGGCGCATCGCCTCTTCCACCCTTATAAAGGGACAAGGATTCACTCTTTTCACCCATGCCTTCTTCTCGATTCATTCCCTTCTGCTCAGGCTCCAGTGCCCAAGCATTCACCTTCTATGTCTGCAAAAGGTCTTCCAAAGATGCCCGGATCCAGAGCAGGAGGCAAATGGATGGCCTCTACCGTCCGAGAGAAGGATATCAAAAAGCTTCGGGAGGCCGGGTATCTGGCCAACAAAATAAGCCACCGACTCCCAACAACGGGACAGATCGTCCCCACTCCGGAACCCCACAAGAGGATTGTATTCCTCCCTGCTACCTCTTGAGCACTGCGTTGGTTTTCCCCGAAGAGGAAGGGATGATGCAGCAAAGTAGCGTAAGTATTTCCCTCAGTTTTTGAGAACCATGGTATCAATCCAGTAGGAGGCTACACGTGAGTCCCTCGTACCTGCACAAAACAAATAAATCCTCGCAACCAACGCGAATAGGGGTTGTCAATCCCTACACGGCCACTTACGAGAGTGAGATCTGATAGATATGATAAGATAATATTTTTGGTATTTTTGTGATGAAGATGCAAAGTAAAATAAAAGCAAAGTAAAAAAGCAAAGGAAATAACTAGGTAGTAGGAGATTAATATGATGAAGATAGACATGGGGGCCATAGGTTTCACTAGTGGCTTCTCTCGAGAGCATAAGTATTCTACAATGGGTGAAGAAATTACTGTTGAGCAATTGACAGAATTGAGCATAGTTATGAGAATATCTAGGTATGATCATGTATATAGGCATCACGTCCGAGACAAGTAGACCGACTACTGCCTGCATCTACTACTATTACTCCACTCATCAACCGCTATCTAGCATGCATCTAGAGTATTAAGTTAAAAACAGAGTAACGCCTTAAGCAAGATGACATGATGTAGAGGGATAAACTCATGCAATATGATGAAACCCCCATCTTGTTATCCTCGATGGCAACAATACAATACGTGCCTTGCTGCCCTTACTGTCACTGGGAAAGGATACCGCAAGATTGAACCCAAAGCTAAGCACTTCTCCCATTGCAAGAAAGATCAATCTAGTAGGCCAAACCAAACTGATAATTCAAAGAGACTTGCAAAGATAACCAATCATACATAAAAGAATTTAGAGAAGATTCAAATATTGTTCATAGATAGACTTGATCATAAACCCATAATTCATCAGTCTCAACAAACACACCGCAAAAAGAAGATTACATCGAATAGTTCTCCACAAGAGAGGGGGAGAACATTGTATTAAGATCCAAAAAGAGAGAAGAAGCCATCTAGCTACTAACTATGGACCTGTAGGTCTGAGGTAAACTACTCACACTTCATCGGAGGGGCGATGGTGTTGATGTAGAAGCCCTCCGTGATCGATGCCCCCTTTGGCGGAGCTCCGGAACAGGCCCCAAGATGGGATCTCGTGGATACAGAAAGTTACGATGGTGGAATTAGGGTTTTGGCTCCGTATCTTATCGTTTGGGGGTACGTAGGTATATATAGGAGGAAGGAGTACGTCGGTGGAGCAATAGGGGGCCCACGAGGGTGGAGGGCGCGCCTGGGGGGTAGGCGCGCCCCCTACCTCGTGGCCTCCTCTTTTGTGTCTTGACATAGGTTCCAAGTCTCCTGGGTCTTAATCGTTGAGAAAATCACGTTCCCGAAGGTTTCATTCCGTTTGGACTCCGTTTGATATTCCTTTTCTTAGAAACCCTAAAACAGGCAAAAAAACAGCAATCCTGGGTTGGGCCTCCGGTTAATAGGTTAGTCCCAAAAATAATATAAAAGTGGATAATAAAGCCCAATAATGTCCAAAACAGTAGATAATATAGCATGGAGCAATAAAAAAATGTAGATACGTTGGAGACGTATCAAGCATCCCCAAGCTTAATTTCTGCTCGTCCTCGAGTAGGTAAATGATACAAACAGAATTTTTGATGCGGAGTGCTACTTGGCATAATTTTAATGTAATTCTTCTTAATTGTGGTATGAATATTCAGATCCGAAAGATTCAAGATAAAAGTTTAATATTGACATAAAAATAATAATACTTCAAGCATACTAACAAAGCAATTATGTCTTCTCAAAATAACATGGCCAAAGAAAGTTATCCCTACAAAATCATATAGTCTGGCTATGCTCCATCTTCACCACACAAAATATTTAAATCATGCACAACCCCGATGACAAGCCAAGCAATTGTTTCATACTTTTGGTGTTTTCAAACTTTTTCAATTTTCACGCAATACATGAGGGTGAGCCATGGACATAGCACTATAGGTGGAATAGAATGGTGGTTGTGGAGAAGACAAAAAGGAGAAGATAGTCGCACATCGACTAGGCGTATCAACGGGCTATGGAGATGCCCATCAATAGATATCAATGTGAGTGAGTAGGGATTGCCATGCAACGAATGCACTAGAGCTATAAGTATATGAAAGCTCAAAAAGAAACTAAGTGGGTGTGCATCCAACTTGCTTGCTCATGAAGACCTAGGGCATTTTGAGGAAGCCCATCATTGGAATATACAAGCCAAGTTCTATAATGAAAAATTCCCACTAGTATATGAAAGTGATAACATAGGAGACTCTCTATCATGAATATCATGGTGCTACTTTGAAGCACAAGTGTGGTAAAAGGGTAGTAACATTGTCCCTTCTCTCTTTTTCTCTCATTTTTTATTTGGGCCTTTTATCCTTTTTTATGGCCTCTTTTCTTTCTCTTTTATATTATTTTTCGTCCGGAGTCTCAACCTGACTTGTGGGGGAATCATAGTCTCCATCATCCTTTCCTCACTGGGACAATGCTCTAATAATGATGATCATCACACTTTTATTTTTCTTACAACTCAACAATTACAACTCGATACTGAGAACAAAATATGACTCTATATGAATGCCTCCGGCGGTGTACCAGGGTATGCAATGAATCAAGAGTGACACGTATGAAAGAATTATGAGTGGTGGCTTTGCCACAAATACGATGTCAACTACATGATCATGCTAAGCAATATGACAATGATGGAGTTTGTCATAATAAACGGAACGGTGGAAAGTTGCATGGCAATATATCTCGGAATGGCTATGGAAATGCCATAATAGGTAGGTATGGTGGCTGTTTTGAGGAAGGTATATGGTGGTTGTATGATACTGGCGAAAGGTGCACGGTATTAGAGAGGCTAGCAAAGGTGGAAGGGTGAGAAAAGTGCGTATAATCCATGGACTCAACATTAGTCATAAAGAACTCATATACTTATTGCAAAAATCTACAAGTTATCAAAGCAAAGTATTACGCGCATGCTCCTAGGGGGATATATTGGTAGGAAAAGACCATCCCTCATCCCCGACCACCACTCATAAGGAAGACAATCAAAAAATAAATCATGCTCCGACTTCATCACATAACGGTTCACCATACGTGCATGCTACGGGAATCACAAACTTTAACACAAGTATTTCTCAAATTCACAACTACTCAACTAGCACAACTTTAATATCACCATCTTCATATCTTAAAACAATTATCAAGCATCAAACTTCTCATAGCATTCAACACACTCATAAGAAAGTTTTTACTATTCTTGAATACCAAGCATATTGGGATTATTTAAGTAAATTACCATGCTATTTAAGACTCTCAAAATAATCTAAGTGAATCATGAGAGATCAATAGTTTCTATAAAACAAATCCACCACCGTGCTCTAAAAAGATATAAGTGAAGTACTAGAGCAAAACTATATAACTCAAAAGATATAAGCGAAGCACATAGAGTGTTCTAACAAATTCCAAATCATGTATGGTTCTCTCAAAAGGTGTGTACAGCAAGGATGATTGTGGTAAACTAAAAATTAAATACCCAAATCATATGACACGCTCCAAGCAAAACACATATCATGTGGTGAATAAAAATATAGCTCCAAGTAAAGTTACCGATAGAAGTAGACGAAAGAGGGGATGCCTTCCAGGACATCCCCAAGCTTTGGCTTTTAGGTGTCCTTAGATTATCTTGGGGGTGCCATGGGCATCCCCAATCTTAGGCTCTTTCCACTCCTTGTTCCATAATCCATCAAATCTTTACCCAAAACTTGAAAACTTCACAACAGAAAACTCAAAGTAGAAAATCTCGTGAGCTCCGTTAGCGAAAGAAAACAAAAGACCACTTCAAGGTACTGTAATGAACTCATTATTTATTTATATTGGTGTTATACCTACTGTATTCCAACTTCTATATGGTTTATAAACTATTTTACTAGCCATAGATTCATCAAAATAAGCAAACAACACACAAAAAACAGAATCTGTCAAAAACAGAATAGTCTGTAGTAATCTGTAGCTAGCGCAAGATCTGGAACCCCAAAAATTCTAAAATAAATTTCTGGACGTGAGGAATTTATCAATTAATCATCTGAAAAAACAATTAACTAAATAGAACTTTCCAAATAAAAATGGCAGCAGTTCTCGTGAGCGCTAAAGTTTCTGTTTTCTACAGCAAGTGTAACAAGACTTTCCCCAAGTCTTCCCAACGGTTCTACTTGGCACAAACACTAATTAAACACAAAAAGAACAACCAAAACATAGGATAGATAAATTATTTATTACTAAACAGGAGCAAAAAGCAAGGAATAAAAATAAAATTGGGTTGCCTCCCAACAAGCGCTATCGTTTAACGCCCCTAGCTAGGCATAACAAACAAGGATAGATCTAGGTATTGCCATCTTTGGTAGGCAATCCATAAGTGGCTCTCATAATAGATTCATAAGGTTATTTAATTTTCTTTCTAGGAAAGTGTTCCATGCCTTTCCTTAATGGAAATTGGAATCTAATATTTCCTTCCTTCATATCAATAATTGCACCAACCGTTCTAAGGAAAGGTCTACCAAGAATAATAGGACATGAAGGATTGCAATCTATATCAAGAACAATAAAATCTACGTGCATATAATTCCTATTTGCAACAATAAGAACATCATTAATTCTTCCCATAGGTTTCTTAATAGTGGAATCCGCAAGGTGCAAGTTTAAAGAGCAATCATCAAAATCATGGAAACATAACAAATCACACAAAGTCTTTGGAATCGTGGAAACACTAGCACACAAATCACATAAAGCATAGAATTCATGAACTTTAATTTTAATTTTAATAGTTGGTTCCCACCCATCATAAAGCTTTCTAGGGATAGAAACTTCCAATCCAAGTTTTTCTTCATAAGATTGCATCAAAGCATCAATGATATGTTTAGTAAACGCTTTATTTTGACTATAAGCATGAGGAGAATTTAGTACGGATTGCAATAAGGAAATACAATCAATCAAAGAGAAATTTTAATAGTTAAATTCCTTGAAATCCATAATAGTGGGTTTAGCAACATCTAGGGTTTTAATTTCTTCAATCCCACTTTTATCAATTTTAGCATCAAGATCAAAAAATTCTGAATTCTTGGAACGCCTTCTAGGTAAAGGTGGGTCATATTCTGTCCCATCATTATCAAGATTCATATTGAAAAACAAAGATTTAATAGGGGACACATCAATAACTTTTAGATCTTCATCTTTATTTTCATAGGAACTAGAAGAACACACTCTTATAAAGGCATCTTTTTTAGCACGCATCCTAGAGGTTCTTTCTTTGCACTCATCAATGGAAATTCTCATGGCTTTGAGAGACTCATTGATATCATGCTTAGGTGGAATAGATCTAAGTTTCAAAGAACCAACATAAAGAGAAATTCTATCAACGTTCCTAGCCAACTCATCAATCTTAAGCATTTTTTCTTCAATCAAAGCATTAAAATTCTTTTGTGAAGTAATAAATTCTTTAATATTAGATTCAAAATCAGAGGGCATCTTATTATAATTTCCATAAGAATTGTTGTAGGAATTACCATAATTATTAGAGGGATTACTAGGATAAGGCCTAGGATTAAAATTTCCTCTATACGCGTTGTTACCAAAATTGTTCCTACCAACAAAATTCACATCCATAGATTCATTATTATTCTAAATCAAAGTAGACAAGGGCATATCATTAGGATCAGAAGAAACACTTTTACTAGCAAATAATTTCATAAGTTCATCCATCTTTCCACTTAAAACATTAATTTCTTCTATCGCATGCACCTTTTTATTAGTAGATCTTTCAGTGTGCCATTGAGAATAATTAACCATAATATTATCTAGGAGTTTAGTAGCTTCTCCTAAAGTGATTTCCATAAAAGTGCCTCCCGCGGCCGAATCTAAAATATTTCTAGAAGCAAAATTCAATCTGGCATAAAAATTTTGTATAATCATCCACAAATTTAAACCATGAGTAGGGCAATTACGTATCATTAGTTTCATTCTCTCCCAAGCTTGTGCAACATGTTCATGATCAAGTTGCTTAAAATTCATAATATCGTTTCTAAGAGAGATGATCTTAGCGGGAGGAAAATACTTAGAGATAAAAGCATCTTTGCACTTGTTCCATTAATCAATACTATTTTTAGGCAAAGACGAAAACCAAGCTTTAGCACGATCTGTAAGCGAAAAAAGAAATAGCTTTAATTTAACAATATCATTATCCACATCTTTCTTCTTTTGCATATCACACAAATCAACGAAGCTATTTAGATGGGTAGCAGCATCTTCACTAGGAAGGCCGAAAAACGGATCTTTCATGACAAGATTCAGCAAAGCAGTATTAATTTCACAAGATTCAGCATCGGTAAGAGGAGCAATCGGAGTGCTAATAAAATCATTGTTGTTGGTATTGGTGAAGTCACACAATTTAGTGTTATCTTGAGCCATCGTGACAAGCAAGCAAACTAACACATAAGCAAACAAAAAGCAAGCTGGCAAAAAGAGGCAAATAGAGAAAGAGAGGGAGGATAGAGAGAGAGAGGGCGAATAAAATGGCAAGGGTGAAGTGGGGGAGAGAAAAACGAGAGGCAAATGGCAAATAATGTAATGTGGGAGATAAGGGTACGTGATGGGTACTTGGTATATTGACTTTTGCGTAGACCTCCCTGGCAACGGCGCCAGAAATCCTTCTTGCTACCTCTTGAGCACTGCGTTGGTTTTCCCCGAAGAGGAAGGGATGATGCAGCAAAGTAGCGTAAGTATTTCCCTCAGTTTTTGAGAACCAAGGTATCAATCCAGTAGGAGGCTACACGTGAGTCCCTCGTACCTGCACAAACCAAATAAATCCTCGCAACCAACGCGAATAGGGGTTGTCAATCCCTACACGACCACTTACGAGAGTGAGATCTGATAGATATGATAAGATAATATTTTTGGTATTTCTGTGATAAAGATACAAAGTAAAAAGCAAAGGAAATAACTAAGTAGTAGGAGATTAATATGATGAAGATAGACCCAGGGGCCATAGGTTTCACTAGTGGCTTCTCTCGAGAGCATAAGTATTCTACGGTGGGTGAACAAATTACTGTTGAGCAATTGACAGAATTGAGCATAGTTATGAGAATATCTAGGTATGATCGTGTATATAGGCATCACGTCCAAGACAAGTAGACCGACTCCTGCCTGCATCTACTACTATTACTCCACTCATCGACCGCTATCCAGCATGCATCCAGAGTATTAAGTTAAAAACAGAGTAATGCCTTAAGCAAGATGACATGATGTAGAGGGATAAACTCATGCAATATGATGAAAACCCCATCTTGTTATCCTCGATGGCAACAATACAATACGTGTGTTGCTTCCCCTACTGTCACTGGGAAAGGACACCGCAAGATTGAACCCAAAGCTAAGCACTCTCCCATTGCAAGAAAGATCAATCTAGTAGGCCAAACCAAACTGATAATTCAAAGAGACTTGCAAAGATAACCAATCATACATAAAAGAATTCAGAGACGATTCAAATATTGTTCATAGATAGACCTGATCATAAACCCACAATTCGTCTCAACAAACACACTGCAAAAAGAAGATTACATCGAATAGTTCTCCACAAGAGAGGGGGATAACATTGTATTGAGATCCAAAAAGAGAGAAGAAGCCATCTAGCTACTAACTATGGACCCGTAGGTCTGAGGTAAACTACTCACACTTCATCGGAGGGGCTATGGTGTTGATGTAGAAGCCCTCCATGATCGATGCCCCCTCCGGCGGAGCTCCAAAACAGGCCCCAAGATGGGATCTCGTGGATACAGAAAGTTACGGCGGTGGAATTAGGGTTTTGGCTCCGTATCTGATCGTTTGGGGGTACGTAGGTATATATAGGAGGAAGGAGTACGTCAGTGGAGCAACAGGGGAGGCACGAGGGTGGAGGGCGCGCTTGGGGGGGTAGGCGCCCCCCTACCTCGTGGCCTCCTCTTTTGTGTCTTGACGTAGGGTCCAAGTCTCCTGGGTCTTATTCGTTGAGAAAATCATGTTCCCGAAGGTTTCATTCCATTTGGACTCCGTTTGATATTCCTTTTCTTCGAAACCCTAAAACAGGCAAAAAACAGCAATTCTGGGCTGGGCCTCCGGTTAATAGGTTAGTCCCAAAAATAATATAAAAGTGGATAATAAAGCCCAATAATGTCCAAAACAGTAGATAATATAGCATGGAGCAATCAAAAATTATAGATACGTTGGAGACGTATCACTCCCTCACTTTGTCCGCGGGCTAGGGTTTCCCCTCCACGTGTTCGTCCTTGGCATCATGTATTATTATGGGATCGATCTACACGATCTCTCCCCCAATTCCTTCCTCAACATCTCGACGTTCATTGTCGTGTGCGAGGCTTTTCTCCTCATTTTACTGCACTTCAGTCTATGGCTGAAGGTTTTTAATGTGAAGGCCAAGGTGGTGGGCGGCGAGCACGCCGAGTGCGGGGGCGCTATGGTGAGCAAGATGCCCAATGTCAGATGGCCAACGGGAACCCTTAACAATTCTGTCAAGGAGTGGAAACAGTTGTGGTTTTACATCACTGAGCCGTGTAGCAAGGAATGGGCCGCCTCTCCCGAGTTTCGATCCGGTGCCCCTCTGCGGCTTACATCCTGGGTTAAGAAAGGCATGGTCTGGTCCTCGTCTGATGAACTGTCGATGCTCCAGACGTGCATTAAAGGTATGGGAGATAAGAACATTGAACTTGTCAACGTAGTCCAGGTGATGTTAGTCCGCCGGATACTCCCTTGTCAATACCGGACTTGCAATCTATGGGAATTCGATCTGGCCAGGCACCAAACCTTGCGAGGATTCTTCGGCTCCTCGCACAAGGACATTTGGAAGGTGCTTTTCAAGTCCAGCAAATCATGGTCGGACTCTGCCGAGGACCGCGGGTACCAACTGTCCCGCCCTGCAAGTTCGGTGAGTTTATCAAACTTTTCTATCCGCATGAACCAAAGGAAGCGCTTAACGCGTGTTATTCAACTCTCCCAGGGCTAGACGAAGAAGGCGGAGCGGATCCATTGTCCGGCCCCGCTGCCTGAAGACCCGGCCATCCCACTTCTGACGAACATGCTGGTCCCTGCGCCTTACAAGGTGCCGAAGAAGACGGCCGAGAAGGAGGCCAAAAAGACCCGGGGCGGCCTTCGTCGCCGTGGCACTTCAGACAAAATATCCGAAGGCTCTGATGCCCATTCCTCCTCCGAAGAGGACAAAGAGGAGGAGGAAGATGAATCCCCTGCGGGGGGAAGAAGGAAGAGGACGGCCTCCGCACCCTTGGAGGCCGAAATGCCCAAAAGGGGAAAGGCTCCTCTTCCGGAGGAGTCCACTGCCGCCGCCGACAGCGGCCTGGCACGGGATCCCAGGGCCCAGCCCCTGATGAACTCGTAAGTATATAAAATCCGAGTACGTTTAAGCACCCGGACTCATCGTGGCTTAGTATTTTTAACCTAAGACATATTTTTTGTAGTCCGGCGAGGTCCCTTACCAAACAATCCTCATTAGAGGACCTGCTGAGCTCAAATGCTATGGAGAGCGGGATGCCCCCAAAGGCCCCTTCCTCCAAATAGGTGCATAACACCGAGACTTCGTCCCAGAAGGACCCCGGCCAAGGAGGAAGAGAAGAAACCGTGAAGGCGGCACCTGGAGGTCAAACCGCAGGGGCCGGACACGTGGGGGAAAAGATTCCCATGGGGTCTGACGGCGGGGGTGATCCTGAGTTCGGCTCCCCATCGGATGTGACTCTAAAGACCTGTATGGCTCCAGAATCAAGAAGGCGGCCTCCTTCGGCTGGAGGAGGCGTGCCTGTTCCGCCGGCGACTTCTGTCCATCCAGAAGTGTCGGATGCTTTGTTGGTGGCGTTACAAGACGCCGCTATCGTTGATGAACACCGTGCCCTTATGGGTGCGGTGATTGAGAAGATTCAATCAACTGAGAGTGGATTGAACGAAGCCTGTATCAGCCTGATAAGAGGCTTTGAGGTATGTTTTATGAGTTGTCGAAGAGTGTCATAGTATAGATAGTAGCCCCAGATACACTGTTTGGCTAAAGAAAGAACCGAACAGGGGATCGAATTGATGATCGCAGGAAGACTCATTGAATGACATTGATTTCTCTTCTGTTTCAAGAAGGTACCTGTGGCGGCTGCTGCCTCACGTACTGCGGAGATCTCCGGACTGAATCAAAGTCTGGAGTGGGCCATAGAAGAACTTGCCCAATTGAAAATGCAATTGAGGGATAAACAAGGTATGCACAAGCGTTGCACGCATTTATTGTGAAATAAATGTTCAGTATGAAATAAGCCGCATAATTTGTGCTAGGGGTTATGACCGAAGTTGAGGCCCTCAAAAGGGCCGTTGCCGAGGCCGAGAAAAAGGCAGCCATAGAGCAGACTCTTCATGAGAAACACGAGGCCAGAGTTACTAAAGCTGAGCAGGAGCTGCAAGAGGTCGTAAGTAAATGCGAGACCTTGGAGCGGAGTTTAACGGAGAAAGAGTTCGAACTCACCAAGGCGCGTCAAGCCACGAGCGATGCCCGGGGGGAAACCCAAAGCACCCTGCAGGGGATCCAAGTGGCGAGAAAGATCGCGGCGGGTAAGGCTTTTCCCATGTAAAGCAAGTATTTGAAGGGAAAACTATGTTTTTGATTTTGAATCCGGATTTCTTAGGTGTGTTTGTCGAGCTACCTTGCAGCATATCAGATGCCGCCCAATTCTACCGAGCCGGAGAAAGGAACACCGCGGATAAGCTTTTATGGTCGCAGTATTTGGCGCCGAATTATCCGGTGCCTTTTGCCGATCAACTGAAACAGCTGATCGAACTGCATAAGGTGGCGGAACTAGCCATGAAAGATATGGTTATCCGGCTATGGCCTGCCGAGCCAATTCCAAGCAGCTACTTTGGGCTCGTGAGGCGGCTTGTAAGCTCTTGCCCTTGACTTGACGTCATCAAGCGGTCGGTCTGTATAGAAGGAGCGCGAATGGCCTTCGCCTGCGCAAAGGTGCACTGGGGGAAGATGGATGCCGAAAAGCTGGTGACCGGAGGACCGCCAGAGGGGAAGGAGCACCACAAGCCCGAATTATATTATAAGAGTGTCCCGAAAGGATCCTACCTTGCAGTGGAGCTATGGACCAAGGACATTATATTTCCATGAATGTCAATCATGTTGTCCTTGGTAATGTTTGAACAAGGTCATTTATATGACGCCTGTTATATAAAAGTTTACCCTCATGTGCGGCCGTTTTTATGTTAAACCTGAGAGTTGGCCAGTCGTCGGCTTCTGCCCCCATGTAACAAGTACAGGGGTGTTCGGGATAAACCTGAGCACTCTTTATCCCAGTTTTGGGTCCTTCGAAGGAGGTGCTCAGCACAACGAACCAGGCAATCGGACTATAGGGCTTTATCACTCTCACTTAGCCATAGGAGCTTTAGTATGGCCGGCGCAGCCCCTTGTGTTCTGAAGACCGTACTAGGGCTCTATAAGCGCCTGATCAGAGAAAAAACCGATCCATCACACGCTGCATTGGTATGGCATTATGCGGGAGAAATCCTTAAAGATTTTGTAACCGCTCGAACAGTTGACCAGCTCTCGCCGTATCATGACAGTCAGTTTTCGGCTTTCTGTACTGAGGTGCTCATCCGGAAGAACCAGGACACAATCGCAGTAGTTCTCCCAATGCTACCTTAGCTGATATAGCGGAACGTAAGGTACCAAAACATGGGAGCCAGGCAAACCCAACTATTGACCCAATACATGATTCGGAGCTGATGCATATAATGTTATAGGTTCGGGGTGCCGAACTTCCATGAAGGTGTTTGGACTTTTATTGTCGTGTTACGGGAAAAACGAAGCCCCTGGCACATTTAAGGCATATCGCTGTGTACGGATGCCACTTGACAAAATGATTTCGATAAGAAATAATCATCAGGTAAATGTCATAAAAATCCACAGGTTGTATTTGAATGATACGTCTATGCGTATGGGTACAAGTAATGTGATAAAAAGGAGGTTGTGATAGCAGAACCTGTTGTGACCAGGGGGAAGAGGTTGAGTGTGGATCCGTAATATAGCCGGACGGTCACTGCGGGGAATGTCTAAGGATTCCCTAACGCGCTCAAGCTGCCTCCGTGTAGTCCGTCCTGGTCGGTGCAAAGGTGAACCTGCGAAGGAAATATAAGAAATGTTTACGTGCCGGAGGGCGGTTGAACCGCTGAGTTTGGCCTGTCATGACCTTCGCCGGAGTGTTTAGTTGAACTCTGGGCGAGCCAGAGTATCCTTCCGCAAAGTAGTTCGGAGCCCCTTGACGGTGTCCGGGAGCCTGGACGTCGACTCGAGGTTCGGCTGCAAGGTGTTGCTCGTTGTTTCTGCTGCTAAGGCAGTGGTGTATTTGTTGGTGCCGAAGGAAGGTTCGGCCTTGCCATGAACCGTGATGACGCCGCGTGGATCGGGCATCTTGAGCTTACGGTAGGCATAATGTGGCACCATGTTGAATCAAGCGACCGCGGTTCGCCCGAGCATTGCTTGATAGTCACTGCGGAAAGGGGCGATTTAGAAGATTAACTCTTCGATATGGTAATTTTCTGGTGATCCAAAGATTACCTCCAGGGCAATGGAGCCTGTACAGCTAACCTCCATACCTGGTATGATGCCTCTAAGAGTGGCTTTAGTGGGTTTGGTCGCTGAATGATCGATGCCCATCTTGCGCACTGTGTCCTGGTAAAGCAGATTTAAAATGCTACCTCCGTCCATAAGGACTCGAGTGAGGTGGAACCCGTCTACTATTGGGTCGAGGATTAGTGCGGACGGATTGCCCTGATTGGCGTTAACCGGATGATCCGTGCGGTTGAAGGTGATCGGCCTTAGTTTGTATTATGGGACGACTAGTTCCGTTGAGTCGCCATCCCTGAGGGTGCATATCTAGTCCGAGTTGGCAATTTGGGTGGTATTTACCACATTCACCGATTGAATATGGGGGGGGGGGGCTTTTGCCCTCCTGTATTCAGTGATCTGGGCTCTTCGTCGCTATCGTCACTTTGAGACCCCTCTTCGTCTTTGGTGCCTGCCTTGCCAGCTTGTTTGAAGACCCAGCATTCTCTATTGGTATGGGTGGCTGGCGTTTCTGGGGTGCCATGAATTTGGCATTGGCGATCGAGTATGCGGTCCAGACTGGATGGACCCGGATTTTTATTTTTGGGTGGCCCTTTCCGCTGATCGGACTTTGAGCCCCTGAACCCGGCATTAACTGCCGTATTTTCGGCGTTTTCACCATATTTGCGGCGCTTGTGTTTGTTGCGTCGTGGTTTGCCGTTGCTATCCCTGGCTTCTGATATGCCAGGTTTGCTTGCTGTATTGGTACTACGAGCCAACCAGCTATCTTCTCCCGCACAAAAGCGGGTCATAAGTGTCGTGAGGGTTGCCATGAATTTTGGCCTCTCTTGGCCGAGGTGCCGGGCGAGCCATTCGTCACGGATATTATGCTTAAATGCCGCTAAGGCCTCTGCATCCGGACAGTCGACAATTTGGTTCTTCTTGGTTAGGAACCGTGTCCAGAATTTTCTGGCCGATTCCCCTGGCTGCTGAGTTATATGACTTAAATCATCAGCGTTCGGCGGTCGCACATAAGTGCCCTGGAAATTGTCCAGGAATGCCTCTGCCAGGTTCTCCCAACTTCCAATGGAGTTTGCCGGCAAGCTATTGAGCCAATGCCGAGCCGGCCCTTTGAGTTTTAGCGGGAGATATTTGATGGCATGTATGTCATCCCCGCGGGCCATGTGAATGTGGAGGAAGAAGTCTTCTGTTCGTACCGTGGGGTCTGTGGTACCATCATATGAATGTTTACGGGTTTAAACCCTTCTGGGAATTCGTGATCCATTACTTCATCAGTGAAGCATAAGGGGTGTGCGGCGCCTCTGTGCCGGTCTATACCATGATGCGGTTTATATGAGTCTTGTCTGCCATGTTCGGCTCGACCAGATTTGCTTTGAGTGTATCCGGCGTGATGATCATCATCGCGTGGTGGTGCATGCCCCCGTGATCCATAGATCGATCTTGCATGTTTTGCCTTGTTTTCCAATATGTCTCGCAGGTCCCGCGTGTTTCCGCGGGCCTTGATATTTTTGTTTGATTGGCGGCGGGCTGCAGGCTGGACTTCGGGCTGAAATGCCTCTCTGTCTCGGCCACGAGGTGGCCCGTCAGCCGCATCATACGCTGGTGATGTAGGTTTCAATGCTTCCTTTTCGAGGTGAGGTAGCAACCTGCGCTTTGGATAACTCTTGGTTGGGCGCTCGAGTTCGTATTCCTCGGCTGCCAGGACTTCGGTCCATCTGTCTGCTAGCAAATCTTGATCAGCTCGAAGCTGTTATTGCTTTTTCTTCAAGCTATTTGCTATGGTCATAAGCCGGCGCTTGAAGCACTCCTGCTCGACAGGATCCTCAGGCACAATAAGTTCTTCGTCGCCGAGGCTCACCTCGTCTTCGGATAGAGGCATGTAATTGTCCTCCTCCGATTCTCCATCTGCTGCCCGCTCTCGAGGGCTAGCTTGTTCACCCTCCCGCTCTAAATCATGCTGGAGGGGATTGTTATCGTCTTCGGCACTATCCGGAGTGTTAGTGTCTCTTGTGCCGGTATCACTACTTTTGCTATGGCGGGACTTAGAGCGGCGCCGCTGACGTCGGCACTTGGGTTGCTTCTTGGAGGGGTCATCCTCCGCTGTCTCGCCGCCATTGCCTTCTTTGGGGGTGTCCACCATGTATATATCATATGATGAGGTGGCGGTCCAGCACCCTATGGGCGGTGGTTCCTGTTCGTCTCCTGCACCATCGTCCATACCGTCGATGTCTTCGGAGTTGAAGTCAAGCATGTCGGTTAAATCGTCGATAGTGGCTACTAAGTGGGTGGTTGGTGGGGAGCAAATTTCTTCGTCGTCCGCGTCCCATTCTAGCCGAACATAGTTCGGCCAAGGTTCTTCTGACAAGGAGAGAGACCTTAATGAATTTAGCACGTTGCCGAAAGGTGAGTGCTGAAAGGTGAGTGCTGACGTCGGCATGGACGCAGGTGGCTCAGAGTCCATGGCCGGAGACGAATCCAGTGGTTCGGCAACACGGCTCTCCTAAGGGGTGAAGTCAGTATCCGGCTCCATCGCCACCGAGAGTGCGGCCTCCATGGTGGGGTCTATCCCCCCATCCTTGGATGGCGCAATTTTCTCCGGATTGAGGGCCGGAGTAGTTGCAGGTGTGATCTCCCGAACACTGTCCGACGACAGAGTTACATCATGCTCGTCGTGATTGTGCGGTGCACCTGACAAGGGCTCGAATCCGTCGAAGATCAAGTCTCCGCGGATGTCGGCAGTGTAGTTTAAGTTTCCGAACCTGACCTGATGACCAGGGGCGTAGCTCTCGATCTGCTCCAGATGGCCAAATGAGTTGGCCCGCAGTGCGAAGCCGCCGAATACAAAGATCTGTCCGAGGAGGAAAACCTCACCCTGGACCGCATCGTTACCGATGATCGAAGGAGCCATCAAGCCTTACGGTGACGGCACAGTGGAACTCTCAATGAAAGCAGCAATGTCGGTGTCAAAACCGGCGGATCTCGGGTAGGGGGTCCCGAACTATGTGTCTAAGGCGGATGGTAACATGAGGCGGGGGACACGATGTTTACCCAGGTTCGGGCCCTCTCGATGGAGGTAATATCCTTCGTCCTGCTTGATTGATCTTGATGATATGAGTATTACAAGAGTTGATCTACCACGAGATCGTAGAGGCTAAACCCTAGAAGCTAGCCTATGGTATGATTGTTGTTGTCCTATGGACTAAACCCTCCGGTTTATATAGACACCAGAGGGAGCTAGGGTTACACAGAGTCGGTTACAAGGGAGAAGATCTACATATCCGTATTGTCAAACTTGCCTTCCACGCCAAGGAGAGTCCTATCCAGACATGGGACAAAGTCTTCAATCTTGTATATTCATAGTCCAACAGTCCGGCCAAATGATATAGTCCGGCTATCCGGAGACCCCCTAATCCAGGACTCCCTCAACAACCAAGAGCCTAAGCTTAGGGCATCCCCTCTTTCATCTTCGTCTATTGGTAACTTTAGTTGAGGCTATATTTTTATTCACCATATGATATGTGTTTTGCTTGGAGCGTCTTGTATGATTTGAGTCTTTGCTTTTTAATTTGCCACAATCATCCTTGTTGTACACACCTTTTGAGAGAGACACTCATGAATGGTGATTTATTAGAATACTCTATGTGTGTCACTTATATCTTTTAAGCTAGGCAAATTTTCTCTAGTGCTTCACTTATATATTTTTAGAGCACGGCGGTGGTTTTATTTTATAGAAATTGATGAACTCTCGCACTTCACTTATATTATTTTGAGAGTCTTTAAAAACAGCATGGTAATTTTCTTTGGTTATAAAATTAGTCCTAATATGATAGGCATCCAAGAGGGATATAATAAAAACTTTCATATAAAAGTGCATTGAATACTATGAGAAGTTTGATTCCTTATGATTGTTTTGAGATATAAAGATGGTGATATTAGAGTCCTGCTAGTGAGTAGTTGTGAATTTGAGAAATACTTGTGTCAAAGTTTGTGAGTCACGTAGCATGCACGTATGGTGAACCATTATGTGATGAAGTCGGAGCATGATTTATTTATTGATTGTCTTCCTTATGAGTGGCGGTCGGGGATGAGCGATGGTCTTTTCCAACCAATCTATCCCCCTAGGAGCTTGCGTGTAGTACTTTGTTTGGATGACTAATAGATTTTTGCAATAAGTATGTGAGTTCTTTATGACTAATGTTGAGTCCATGGATTATGCGCACTCTCACCTTTTCGCCATTGCTAGCCTCTCTTGTACCGCGCAACTTTTGCCGGTACCATAAACCCACCATATACCTTCCTCAAAACAGCCACCATACCTACCTATTATGGCATTTCCATAGCAATTCCGAGATATATTGCCATGCAACTTTCCACCGTTCTGTTTATATGACACGCTCCAATATTATCATATTGCTATGCATGATCATGTAGTTGACATCGTATTTGTGGCAAAGCAACCGTTCATAATTCTTTCATACATGTCACTCTTGATTCATTGCACATCCCGGTACATCGCCGGAGGCATTCATATAGAGTCATATTTTGTTCTAAGTATCAAGTTGTAATTCTTGAGTTGTAAGTAAATAAAAGTGTGATGATCTTCATTATTAGATCATTGTCCATGTGAGGAAAGGATGATGGAGACTATGATTCCCCCCACAAGTCAGGATGAGACTCCGGACGAGAAAAATAGAGACAAAAAATGAGAGAAGGCTCAAATAAAAATAAAAAATGAGAGAAAAGAGAGAAGGGGCAATGCTACTATCCTTTTACCACACTTGTGCTTCAAAGTAGCACCATGATCTTCATGATAGAGAGTCTCCTATGTTGTCACTTTCATATACTAGTGGGAATTTTCATTATAGAACTTGGCTTGTATATTCCAATGATGGGCTTCCTCAAATTGCCCTAAGTCTTCGTGAGCAGGCGAGTTGGATGCACACCCACTTAGTTTTCGTTCTGAGCTTTCATAAACTTATATCTCTAGTGCGCATGGCAATCCCTACTCACTCACATTGATATCTATTGATGGGCATCTCCATAGCCCGTTGATACGCCTAGTTGATGTGAGACTATATCCCTCTTTTTTTGTCTTCTCCACAACCACCTTCTATTCCACCTATAGTGCTATGTCCATGGCTCACGCTGATGTATTGCGTGGAAGTTGAAAAAGTTTGAGAATGTCAAAAGTATGAACAATTGCTTGGCTTGTCATCGGGGTTGTGCATAATTTGAATATTTTGTGTGATGAAGATGGAGCATAGCCAGACTATATGATTTTGTAGGGATAAGCTTTCTTTGGCCATGTTATTTTGAGAAGACATAATTATTTTGTTAGTATGCATGAAGTATTATAGTTTTTATGTCAATATTAAACTTTTGTTTTGATTCATACGGATCTGAACATTCATGCCACAGTAAAGAGAATTACATGGATAAATATGTTAGGTAGCATTCCACATCAAAAATTCTATTTTTATCATTTACCTACCCGAGGACGAGCAGGAATTAAGCTTGGGGATGCCTGATACCTCTCCAACGTATCTATAATCTTTTTATTGTTCCATGCTATTATATTATCTGTTTTGGATGTTTTATATGCATTAATATGTTGTTTTATATTATTTTGGGACTAACCTATTAACCTAGAGCCCAGTTCCAGTTCCAGTTCCTGTTTTTTCCCTTGTTTTAGAATTTCGTAGAAAAGGAATACCAAACGGAGTCCAAACAGAATGAAACTTTCGTGATAATTTTTCTTGGACCAGAAGACATCCAGAGGGCTTGGAGTGCATGTCAGGAAAGCCACGAGGCGACCACAAGGTCGGGAGGCGCGCGCCCCACCCTTGTGGTCCCCTCGTGACTCCACCGACCTATTTCTTCCGCCTATATATTCTCAAATACCCCAAAACCTTCCAGGGGAGCCACGAAACCACTTTTCCACTGCCGCAACCTTCTGTACCCATGAGATCCCATCTAGGGGCCTTTTCCGACGTTCTGCCGGAGCAGGATTCGATCACGGAGGGTTTCTACATCAACACCATTGCCTCTCCAATGAAGCGTGAGTAGTTTACCATAGACCTACGGGTCCATAGCTAGTGGCTAGATGTCTCCTTCCCTCTCTTTAATTCTCAATACCATGTTCTCCTCGATGTTCTTGGAGATCTATTCGATGTAATACTTTTTTGCAGTGTGTTTGCCAAGAACCGATGAATTGTGGATTTATGATCAGCTTATCTATGAATAGTATTTGAATCTCCTCTGAATTCTTATATGCATGATTTGATATCTTTGGAAGTCTCTTCGAACTATCGGTTTGGTTTGGCCAACTAGATTGGTTTTTCTTGCAATGGGAGAAGTGCTTAGATTTGGGTTCAATCTTGCGGTGCTCAATCCAAGTGATAGAAGGGGAACCGACACGTATTGTATTGTTGCCATCGAGGATAACAAGATGGGGTTTTCGTCATATTGCTTGAGTTTATCCCGCTACATCATGTCAACTTTCTTAATGTGTTACTCTATTCTTCATGAACTTAATACTCTAGATGGAGGTAGGAGTCGGTCGATGTGTGGAGTAATAGTAGTAGATGCAGGCATGCGTCGGTCTACTTGATACGAACGTGATGCCTATATTCATGATTATTGTCTTAGATATCGTCATAAATTTGCGCTTTTCTATCAATTACTCGACAGTGATTTGTTCACCCACCATAATATTTGCTATCTTGAGAGAAGCCTCTAGTGAAACCTATGGCCCCGGGGTCTATTTTCCGTCATATAAGTTTTCGATCTATAATTTTAGTTTCCTATTTACTTTCTTTGCAATCTTTTACTTTCCGTTCCATAAACCAAAAATACCAAAAATATTACTTTACCGATTATCCATCTATATCAGATCTCACTTTGCAAATAACCGTGACGGGATTGACCACCCTTTTGTCACGTTGGGTGCAAGTTGGTGTTTGTTTGTGCAGGTATTCGGTGGCTTGTGCGTTGTCTCCTAGTGGACTGATACCTTGGTTCTCAAAAACTGAGGGAAATACTTACTCTACTTTGCTGCGTCACCCTTTCCTCTTCAAGGGAAAAACCAACGCAAGCTCAAGAGGTAGAAGCGTGTTTCTATTTTTTTTCCTTGTTTTTGAGTTTTAATGAAAAGGAATATCGAACAGAGTCCAAACGAAATAAAACTTTGTGATGTTTTTTCTTGGACCAGAAGACACATATAGGACTTGGAGATGAAATCAGAGGAGTCCCAAGGAGGCCACAAGCCCTCAGGGCGCGCCCTAGGGGGCGCCCCTGGCTTGTGGGCCCCTCAGATCTCCTCTAACCCTAATTCTTGGCCTATAAATTCCCAAATATTCCCAAACCAACATAAGCGTCCACCAAAATACTTTTTCACCGCCGCAAGCCTCTGTTTCCGCGAGATCCCATCTTAGGGCCTTTTCCGGCGTCCTGCCGAAGGGGGATTCGATCACGGAGGGCATCTACATCAACTCTATTGCCCTACCAGTGAAGCGTTAGTAGTTTACCACGGATCTACGAGTCCATATCTAGTAGCTAGATGGCTTCTTTTCTATCTTTCATCCTCAATACAGTGTTCTCCTTGATGTTCTTGGAGATCTATCCGATGTAATCTTCTTTTGCGGTGTGTTTGTCGAGATCAATGAATTGTGGATTTATGATCAAATTATCTATTAATATTTTTTGAATCTTCTCTGAATTCTTATATGCATGATTTGATATCTTTGTATTTCTCTTCAAATTATTAGTTTGGTTTGGCCAACTAGATTGGTTTTTCTTGCAATGGGAGAGGTGCTGAGTTTTGCGTTCAATCTTGTGGTGTCCTCACCAGTGACAAATTAGGGCTAGCGAGGCACATATTTGTATTGTTGCCATCAAGGGTAAAAAGATGGGGTTTTCATCATATTGCTTGAGTTTATCCTTCTACATCATGTCATCTTACTTAGGTGTTACTCCGTTCATATGAACTTAATACTCTAGATGCATGCTGGATAGCGGTTGATGTGTGGAGTAATAGTAGTAGATGCAGGCAGAAGTCGGTCTACTTGACACGGACGTGATGCCTATATTCATAATAACTGCCTTGGATATTGTCATAACTTTGTGCTTTTCTATCAATTGCTCGATAGTAATTTGTTCACCCACCGTATTATTTTCCTTCAAGAGAGAAGCCTCTAGTGAAACCTATGGCCCCGGGTCTATTTTCCATCATATATTTTCATATCTATAAACCAAAAATACCTTCCTGTAATTTATTTACTTTTATTTTGTTTTACGTTTTAGTAATCTTTTGTATCTATCTCTATCAGACCTCATGTTTGCAAGTGACCGTGAAGGGATTGACAACCCCTTTATCGCGTTGGGTGCAAGTGCTTGATTGTTTGTGCAGGTGCATAGATTGGAGGCTTGCGTATATCCTACTGGATTGATACCTTGGTTCTTAACTAAGAGAAATACTTATCTCTACTTTGCTGCATCACCCTTTCCTCTTCAAGGGAAAAACCAACGCAAGCTCAAGAAGTAGCAGGAAGAATTTCTGGCGCCGTTGCCGAGGAGATCTACATCAAGCCTACCAAATACCCACCATAAACTCTCATCTCTTGCATTACATTATTTGCCATTTTCCTCTCGTTTTCCTCTCCCCACTTCTAAAACGATTTCAGATAAACACAAAAAGATTTGCCTTTTTATTCGCCCTTCTTCCATTCGCCTTTTCGTTTGCTTTTTAGTTGCTCGTTTGTTAGATCAGTTTGTTGCCATCATGTCTGATTCTGGGGAGGCTATCATTGAAAATTTTGAGGATCTTGCTAGTATAAATCTTGAGTAAAAACTTGAGTCTTGTTCTTTAGACCACGAAACTACTCCTAATTACAAAGCAAAAACTTTTCATGTGGAAGGCGGTAATATTATTGGGAAAAGTGTTATTCAAGAATTCTTTGATTGTACGGGAACTATGCCTATTAGTAAGAGATATATCCTTCTCGATACAAATTGTTATGTGGATGCCATTGTCATGCTTATTGAAAAACTAGAAAGAAAATTTGTGCACATCCATCCCACTTTACAAAAGGTGTTATATGAACTTCGCAATATTAATCATCCTCAAGCTAAAAAGATTGCCACTATTATCCTTATGCGGCTATTTGATTCTATAATACAAGAGGCTAGGGAAATTTTTGCTTTCTATAATAAAAATATTGAACACCCTCCGATTGAAGAAATTCTCCATGATAAAGAAACTCTGCGTACTTTGGAATCTAGAGATTATTAATCTTATAGTAAAAATCTTAGAAGGAGAGTTCCCTACTCGAAAATTACTCAAATCTTGTACCTTGAGAATTATGATAAATTTGATTGGATAACAAGGGGAATTTATGTAGGATTTAATGATGATTGGTTGGAAAAGATGACTAGGGGACCCGTTAAAAATGAGATACGTATTTTATATGATGATATATATGGTGATGATCCAGATTATGGGTTTATGAATGTCAAAATCACTAATCAAAGTCCTTTTCATGAACTAAGTTCACCTACTAGAAGGGAAATAAAGGAAAGGATAGATTTGCTAAGAAAAGTTTTGGAAGATTTGATTAAGAAAGAATTACATACCAAAGATGACAATGTGGTGGCCAAAGCCACCTATGTTTGAGTCAATTGGTATGGCACCGCGAAGATTTTAACCTTGGGCCCATGACCAAAACTCATCTTTGAAGCACAAGTACCATCAAAATGGCTAATGTGAAAGACTTGATCGATTTTATGCATAATTGGGGAAGGGAAAGTTCATTGAGAGAACAACACTCCCCCCGATGTCCATGCCTACATCTAGAACAAGATATAATGATGAGTGCGGTGGGGTGTGCCTAGATTCACGCCACATTGCTTGAATCAATGATATTTAGCTCATGCCTTAACTCGTGAAATCTTGCTTCATCGAGAGGCTTGGTGAAAATATCCGCTAGTTGCTCTTGAGTGTTGATGTAGATGATCTCAATATCTACATGCTTGATGTGATCTTGAATGAAATGATGACGAATCTCAATGTGCTTTGTCTTGCTATGTTGCACCGGATTGTGAGAAATCTTGATAGCACTTTCATTGTCACATAGAAGAGGCACTTTGTCACAAGTGACACAGTAATCCTTTAAAGTTTGCCTCATCCATAGCAATTGCGCACAACAACTCGCGCCCGCTACATACTCAGCCTCGGTGGAAGAAAGAGATACACAATTTTGCTTCTTCGAAGACCAACTTACCAAGGAGCGACCAAGGAATTGGCACCCTCCGAAAGTTGACTTCCTCTCCACACAATCTCCTGCCCAATCCGATTCCGAATAACCCATGAGATCAAAGCTTGCTCCTTTGGGGTACCATAAGCCAAAGTTTGGGGTATGATACAAATACTGTAAGATTCGCTTGACCGCCGCATAGTGGTTTCCTTTGGTGTGGCTTGAAACCGTGCACAAATTCCCACACTCAACATGATATCCGGTCTAGATGCACAAAGGTAAAGCAAGGATCCAATCATGGAGCGATATACCTTTTGATCCATCGCTTTACCATTGGGATCACTGTCAAGCTTGCATTTGGTGGGCATGGGAAACTTGATGGGCTTGACATCATCTAGCTTGAATCTCTTGAGCATGTCATGGGTATACTTGGCTTGGTTGATGAAAGTTCCTTCTCTTCGTTGCTTGACTTTGAACCCAAGAAAGAACTTCAACTCTCCCATCATAGACATCTCAAACTCCTCGGTCATTAGTGTGGAGAACTCATCATTGAAAGATTTGTTCGGAGAACCAAATATAATATCCTCAAAATATAGTTGGCATATCAACAAGTCCCCTTTGACCCTCTTAGTAAAAAGAGTGGGATCAATTTTCCCAATTTCAAACCCACGGTCTTGTAACAACTCGGTAAGGTTCTCATACCATGCACGTGGGGCTTTTTTAAGTCCATAGAGCGCCTTCTTGAGTTTGATTACATGATTGGGAGCTTGGGGTCCTCGAATACCAAAGGTTGCGTGACATATACCAACTCATTCAAAGGACCATTAATAAATGCACTTTTCACATCCATTTGTTGCAACTTAAAATCATGATGAGATGCATAAGCAAGCAACATGTGAATAGATTCAATAGGAGCAGCGGGGGCAAAGGTTTCACTGTAGTCGATGCCCTCGACTTGGGAGTAGCCTTGTGCCACCAATCTTGCCTTGTTTCAAACAACCACACCGTTCGCATCTTGCTTGTTCTTGAAGATCAATTTGGTTCCAATGACATTGTGTTCCTCCATTGGCCTTGGCACTAATTCCCAAACTTGGTTGCGCTCAAAGTTGTTGAGTTCATCATGCACGGCTTCAAGCCAATCCTCATCATCGAGTGCCTCATGTACATTTTGGGGTTCAACACACAAAACAAACGCGTGATGCTCACAAAAGTATGACAATTGTTTACGAGTAGTTACCCTTTTATCAAGCTTCCAAGCACATTCTCCATGACATGTTGTTGACGCTCGAGCTTGGAAGCCACCTTGGCGCCACGACGCTCCAAAAGTTCCTCAATAGACATTTGAGGATCATCATCTTGTTTATCTTGAGCATCATCTTGAGCTTGCCCTTGATCTTGAGAAGCCTCTTGATCTTGAGCTTTCTCGGTATCATGAACTTGATCTTTGGCATCGCTTGGTGCAACGCCGTCATCATGTGGTTGATCTTGCCATTGAACTTGTTCACTTGGTTGAGGGTCTTCACTTTGTTCTTCGGAAGCGTGTGGGTCTAGTGTTGGTGATGGCTCCACTTGAGTAGAGCATTGTCCTTCTCCTTCGGACATAAGGGGTTCCTCAATGGGGAGTATTTGACCAATTCCCATTCTTCGTATGGCTTGAGGAGGAATTTAGTCCCCTACATCACAAAGATCACTTTGCTCCACTTGGGAGCCATTATTTTCATCAAACTCCATGTTACACGTCTCCTCAATGAATCCGGTGGACTTGTTAAGGACATGGTAAGCATGAGAGTTTGTAGCATAACCAACAAATATGCCCTCTTGAGCTCTAGGTTCAAATTTAGACAAATGAACACCTTTCTTGAGAATGAAACACTTACAACCAAACACCCGAAAGTACTTGAGGTTGGGTGATGCGGCTTGAACTACGTCAGTATTTCCTCAAAGAGGAAGGGATGATGCAGCACAGCTACGGTAGGTATTTCCCTCGGTGATGAGACCAAGGTTATCGAACCAGTAGGAGAACCACGCAACAGCACATAACATCTCCTGCACACAAATAACAAATACTTGCAACCCAACGTAAAAGAGGGGTTGTCAATCCCTCACGGGTAAAAAGATAGGTAAAATTGTAGTAGATTGGATAAATAGATCTCGCGGGAACACAAGATAAAATAAAAAATCAGCAAGGTATTTTTGGGTTTTTAGATTAATAGATCTGAAAATAAAAGCAAATAAAAATAGTTCGCGAAGGCAAATATAATAAAGAAGAGACCCGGGGGCCGTAGGTTTCACTAGTGGCTTCTCTCGAGAAAAATAGCAACGGTGGGTAAACAAATTACTGTTGGGCAATTGATAGAACTTCAAATAATCATGATGATATCCATGCAATGATCATTATATAGGCATCACGTCCAAGATTAGTAGACCGACTCCTGCCCGCATCTACTACTATTACTCTACACATCGACCGCTATCCAGCATGCATCTAGTGTATTAAGTTCATGGAGAAACGGAGTAATGAAATAAGAACAATGACATGATGTAGACAAGATCTATTTATGTAGAAATAGACCCCATCTTGTTATCCTTAATAGCAACGATACATACGTGTTGGTTCCCCTTTTGTCACTAGGATCAAGCACCGTAAGATCGAACCCATTACAAAGCACCTCTTCCCATGGCAAGAAAAATCGATCTAGTTGGCCTAACTAAACCAAAGATTCAAAGAAGAAATACGAGGCTATAAGTAATCATGCATATAAGAGATCAAAAGAATCAAATAACTTTCATGGATAAAAACAAAGATCTGATCATAAACTCAAAGTTCATCGGATCCCAACAAACACACCCAAAAAAGAGTTACATCAAATAGATCTCCAAGAGACCATTGTATTGAGAATCAAGAGAGAGAGAGAGAGAGAGAGAGAGAGGAAGCCATCTAGCTACTAACTATAGACCCGAAGGTCTACAAAAGGCTACTCACGCATCATCGGAGAGGCACTAATGAGGATGATGAACCCCTCCGTGATGGTGTCTAGATTGGATCTGGTGTTTCTGGAACTTGCGGCGGCTGGAATTGATTTTCGTTGAATCCCCTAGGGTTTCTTGAATATTGAGGTATTTATAGAGCAAAGAGGTGGTGCGGGAGGCCACCAAGGTGGGCACAACCCACCAGGGCGTGCCTGGGGGCCCAGGCACGCCCTGGTGAGTTGTGCCCCCCTCGGGGCACCCCCCAGGTGCTTCTTCGGCCTATTGGGTGTTTTCTGGTCCATAAAAAATCCAAAAAAAATCGCTGCAGTTGGACTCCGTTTGATATTGATTTTCTGCGATGTAAAAAACAAGCAAAAACAACAACTGGCACTAGGCACTATGTCAATAGGTTAGTCCCAAAAAATGACATAAAATGATTGTAAAACATCCAAGAATGACAATATAATAGCATGGAACAATCAAAATTATAGATACGTTGGAGACATATCATTGGGCTTGTTACCAATAAGTATCTTATATGGAGTCTTGTTCAAGCCTTTGTGGAGGTAGAGCCGATTGGATGCATGGCATGCCGTGTTGATGGCTTCGGCCCAAAAGTTGTACGGAGATTTGAATTCTGCCATCATGGTCCTTGCCGCTTCCATCAATGTCCGGTTCTTCCTTTCCGCCACACCATTTTGTTGAGGGGTATAGGGTGCGGCATATTGGTGCTTGATCCCCTCGTCACTAAGAAACTCATCCAAGGTGTAGTTCTTGAACTCGATGTGTCTAGTCATTGATATCTTTGCTTCATGTTGACGTTGAGCTTCATTAGCAAAGTTGATGATGTTGGGTCTCACACTTCCTCTTGAAGAAGTATACCCATGTATATCTTGAGTAGTCATCCACAATCACCAAGCAATACTTTCTCCCACCAAGACTATCAAAGGATGGAGGACCAAAGAGATCCATGTAAAGGAGCTTCAAGGGCCTCTTCGAGTAGATGATAGTCATAGGTCAGTGAGTCGTCTCATGTAAATTTCCTTCAATACAAGCACTACAAGCACGATCTTAAGCAAAACTCACATTTGTTAGTCCACGGACGTGATCCCCTTTGAGGAGACTTTGCAAAGATCTCATATTGACATGGGCTAGTCGCGATGCCAAAGCCAAACCACATCAACTTTATCCATTAGGCAAGTTCCGGTCTTAGTGGGTTGCTCCGAAAAGTTCACCACATAGAGACCGTTCTCGACATGCCCAACAAAAGCTACTTTAAGAGTCTTGCTCCACAAAAGGGCCACGATATCAAGATCAAAGAATGTTGCAAAGCCCATAAGTGCAAGTTGACGAACGGAAAGCAAATTGTATGCAAGGGACTCAACAAGCATGACCTTCTCGATAGATAAATCTTGAGAGATGACCACCTTGCCAAGTCCCAATACCTTAGATGTTGAAGCATCACCGAATTGGACATGGGTGGGCATAGATGGAATTGGATGCACATCCACCACCAAGTCCTTGCTCCCGGTCATATGATTTGTTGCTCCACTATCGAGCAACCATGACACCCCACCGGAAGAAAACTCCTACAAGAGATCAATGCTTGGATTTAGGTACCCATTTTCGAATGGGTCCTTTTATGTTAGTAACAAGGGTCTTAGGAACCCAAATATACCATTCAATGTACTCATAAGAAGAACCAACAAATTTGGCATAAACATGTCCATCACTAGCATGACACAAAACATAAGAGGGGTTAAAATCGTAGGCTTTGTTTGTAGGGGCGGTTTTGCCCTTCTTGGCATTACC
Organism: Triticum dicoccoides; assembly: GCF_002162155.2. Lineage (NCBI taxonomy): Eukaryota > Viridiplantae > Streptophyta > Magnoliopsida > Poales > Poaceae > Triticum > Triticum dicoccoides. The sequence continues at coordinate 305,419,400 of NC_041380.1, read as the reverse complement.
ACACAATTCCTTGTTCTTCTTCTTCTCATGCATACCCTCACCCGCCTTGATAAAGGTCTCCTTGAGCGGGAGAGGTTGCTTGGTCTTTTTCTTCTTTGACTTGGGTACAAACCCAAGTCCTTCCTTTCCCACAACCTCCTTTTCATTACTCAAAATGTCATTGAGGTTCTTCTTGCCTTGTATGCATGTCATAAGGCCCTTATCAAGTTTCTCTTTCAACTTGGCATTTTCCTCTACAAGATGCACATGATCACAACAAGGGTTAGTAGCATGGTCGTTATCAATTAGGACGAAAGGAGGAAACATGGAAATCTCCTTGGTTAGCTTCACTTGGAGTTGATGATGAGACTCCTTGAGAGAAGCATGAACACCCTTCAAGACCTTGTGAGCCTTGTCAAGTGTATCAAACTCTTCCTTGAGTCTATCATGGCCCCAAGTGCAACTTTCTTGGGTTTAAGCACACAATTAAGAACAATAGCATAATCAAGTTTTTTTTGAAATTTAGCATGATCAACGTTGTGTGACTCCTCAAGAGTCAAACGAAGACCTCACTCTTCCTCTAGACCAACGGAAAGATCTGCAATCTCATCGGCATAGTCACGACTATGCCCCTCCAACTTGGAGATAGTATCCTCATGGGACTCAATGATATCATTGGCCTCACCAAGTTGTTCCAAGAGAGCAACAAATCGCTTCTTGGATTCACCCTTGAGCTTACTCACAAACTTGGTAAACTCATTCTCATCAACATTCACACCTCACTATCATCAACACAAACTAACAATGAAGGAGTATTAGTGATGGTGGTTTTGATGCCTGAGGTTACCTTGTTGATACCTTTGGCTATGAGACACTTGGCAATGGTGTTCTCGTTGGGGGCGCCAAAGAGAGACACCTTGGAGGGAGAAGATGTGGCAATGGACACGGTTGTCGTTGCCATTCCTTCACCACTTGTATCGTCATCATCATCATCGGAGGCATACTCTTCATGTGCCACCAAGCCCTTTGGAGGTATCTTCTTGGTGAAGTTGTTCTTGTTGTTGGGAAAGACTTGGCTTTGTCTTTGCAAATGAGTTTGCCACCATTGTCTTCCCTCTTCTCATAAGGGCACTCCACCACAAAGTGACTCACATTGCCAAAATTGTAGCAAGTCCTCACATGTTGCTTGTTCTTTGAGCCACTTGAGTTGTTCTTGGTGAAGTTAGGCCTTGTTGCCCCAAAATTGCCTTGACGCAAGAGCCATGTGCTCATGGTAAGCACATTTGGTGTCCCCGGGGCAACACTCCTCTTCTTCCTCCGGAATGGCCTTGGCCTTCAAGGAAAGAGTGGGTGAGCTTTTCTTTGACCAGACATGAGCGAGAGCATTGTTGGCGGTCTTTTTCATGATGTTCATGGCAATAAACTCATCCAACACTACACTTGAGGTTAAGGTTAAGGTGTGAAAATCCATCCTTTGACGAATCACGGAGGACATGGCCTTGTTGAATGGCATGATGGCCTTGAGAAACTTGTGCTTGATCCAATTGTCATATGCATCCTTTCTCCCATGGTCTTGGAGAGCAACCACAAGAGTTGTCACCCTCCCTAGAGATAACGCAGATCCTCATCTTCTAGCATCACGAATTCATCAGCCTCATCAAGGACCACTTCAAAGTTGGACCATTGGATGCTTGAGCTCCCTTGTACAAAGATATGATGTGTTCCCAACAATCCTTAGCATAAGTGAAGGGATGCAAGTGAGATAGATCTTCGGGAGGAACCGCATCTTGAAGGATGAACAAGGCGGAGTGATTGTATTGATTGTCCACTTCTTCTCTTGGGGTGAGATTGTTTGGATCATGCGGGTAGAAGCCTTGCTCAATGATTCTCCAAAGGATTGTTGAGTTTTGATTCAAATGAGACTTGATGCGAAAACCCCAATTAGCAAAATCACCCATAACAAGCTTAGAAGGAGGACCAAGATGGTTAATACGCGGTGTAGGGACCGGTCCTTGATACGTCCATTTTGCATCATGTTTTCCTACTCTTATTATGATGTTTTTATGCATAATAATGTTTTATGGAATCATTCTAATGCATTTTCTCTCATAATATGCATGGTTCACACAAAGAGGGAGAATACCGGCAACTGGAATTCTGGACCTGAAAAAGCTACGTCAGGCCACCAATTCTGCACATCTCCAAATGAGCTGAAACTTCACGGGGATTTTTATGGAATATATAAGAATTATTGGAGAAAATAACGACCAGAGGGGGCCCACCAGGTGGGCACAACCCACCTGGGCACGCCATGGTGGATTTTTCCCTCCTCGTCCCACCTCCGGTGCCCCTCTTCTTGTATATAAGTCATTTTGACCTAGAAAATAAAATAAAGATAGGACTTTCGGGACAAAGTGTCACCGTCTCGAGGAGGAACTTGGGCAGGAGCACTTTTTCCCTCCGGCGGAACGATTCCATCGGGGGAACTTCCCTCCCGGAGGGGCAAATCATTGTCATCGTCATCACCAACAACTCTCCCATCTTGGGGAGGGAAATCTCCATCAACATCTTCAACGGCACCATCTCCTCTCAAACCCTAGTTTATCTCTTGTGTTCAATCTTTGTACTGGAACCTTAGATTGGTGCTTGTGAGTGACTAGTAGTGTTGATTACATCTTGTAGTTGATTACTATATGGTTTATTTGGTGGAAGATTATATGTTCAGGTCCATTATGCTATTTAATACCCATATGATCTTGAGCATGATTATCATTTATGAGTAATTACTTTTGTTCTTGAGGTCATGGGAGTAATATTGTTGCAAGAAATCATGTGAACTTGATATGTGTTCGACATTTTGATGGTATGTATGTTGTGATTCCCTTAGTGGTGTCATGTGAACGTCGACTACATGGCACTTCACCTTATTAGGGCCTAAGGGAATGCACTGTGGAGTACTTATCTCTACTCCTAATGTCTCAGTTGGTAGTCTCCGTCAGTTAATTTTTGTCCCACCTCCCCTGGTTTATTTTCGTCCTCCCTCCCAGCTTGCAGGTAGACACGTCAACCAAAAAAACCCCAGCGATCCCTCCATGTCCGTCGATCCAAGGACAGACCTCCCATCGCACCAGAGAAAAAGGGCCGAAAAAACCTACGAAAAAACCAGCAATCGCTCGCACGTACGAGCGAGGCCTCCTGCCCTCGAGCGAGAACCACTCGCATGCATGACTCGTTCGGTGCAGCCGCCGCTCCATCCCTTCACCGCTGCTCTCCACTTCACGAGACGCAGCCAATCCCGTTGAGGATCCGCCGCCCTTGCACGTCAGGTCTGGCGACGGTCCCTTTCAGGAGGACGCCCTTCAAGAGGATGTCAATCCCCCAGATCCGGCGTTGTTCCCGTTATGGGCCTACCGCCGATCGCGTCCAGGTTCCCTCGACGAGATCATTGCGGATATAGGTAAATAATGAAGTTTATGCACACATTTTATACACAACGCATGTTCATACAGCCAACACATGTTCCTATCTTGTAGAAGAAGTCAGGTTAAGCATGCGAGTGCAAGCTCGGTACCCATTGCACAAACTCACATGACAAATGTCTAACCATGCCTTCAGAAAAAGTCAGGAAAAAAATGACACCTTCATGTGATCAGAGAGGAAACATCTGAACTACTGATATGTAGTGTTTAGTGGCAATGAAAATGACACCTTCATGTGATCTTGGGCTTGCCTCCCTGTGGTCACAGCAAAAAAATATCAAACTTATTACGTATCTAGTCATGGTCCATAAAGGCACCACAACTGATCAAATTTTAAGTTAACAGGCAGGTTCACAGGTCACTGGGATTTCTTTATTTTTTGTGAATTGGCATGTCAAGCAGGAGTGACATGACATACTAATAAACATGTTAAGTGACGCATCATGGATGTAGGTTAAGAAAATAGGAAATGTTACTAACCAAGTGTAGGATTATCCCGCAATGGAACATATGCTGAAGCATGAGCTCCGGAGTTAAAAGCAGATGTTTCATCAAGCGGCACTACAAATCAGGCATGATTATCAGTCCAAATGCATACTTATGTAAGAAAAAATGTAGAGTTAGCAAACATGTAACATTTACTAACCATCATTCGAGTCTGCCTGCACTGGAGGAAATGTTGCAGTATAATTCCTTGAGTTACAAGCAGATAACTGATTATGCATTTACTTCCCTTCTGTCTCCCTCCTTTGATTCTAACTTGGTTCTTTGATGCGGTCTTGGTTTAGATTATGCAAGATTATGTGATGTTGTGTGCCCGCATTTATAGAAGTGGATCACAGATGCGATGGAGCAGAGAGAGGGGCCTTGAGAGGTGAGCTGCTACTCCTGTGCTAACACATCTAGGGGAAATAGCCAGGGAGAGAGAAGACTATGGGGGACAAAAGAAAGGAGATGAGTTAGCCAAGATTCAGGCCAAAATTCGTCATGTTTGAGCTGAAGCTTTTGCCTCAAAAGGTAACTTTATATTAGTCCCTAGAATATGGTTTGATGGATGATTTAGAACAATTGATGCCTGGTTGATGCAATTGCTAATTATGTACTGGAGGGAAGAGGGATGTTGCGGGTGTGTGGTACCATCAGAGAGGCAGGTGGGCGCCGGTTTCGTCGGGGAGGAGAGGTTGCGCACTACTCCTATTGTGCCGCCGCCATGCACTACTGGAGCGTGCCGCTTCCACTGCCACCGCATTGCACTGCTGGATCCTTCTCTGATTCAACACCGCTGTTGGGGTCTTACTTCTCTTCCTTGTCGCTGGTTGCAGCTTCCCTTCCTTGCCAATCCAGCTTCTCTTCCCCACCAGATCACAATTACACATGGTAACTTACTACCTTGAGTCCTTGACCCTCTCTTTCACGATTTTGTGTTGTTCTTGTTGATTGTGCGTTCTCGGCAGCTTCAGCAAGTAGTACTACAACAGGCTGATGACCCACAAGTATAGGGGATCTATCGTAGTCCTTTCGATAAGTAAGAGTGTCGAACCCAACGAGGAGCAGAAGGAAATGATAAGCAGTTTTCAGTAAGGTATTCTCTGCAAGCACTAAAATTATCGGTAATAGATAGTTTTGTGATAAGGTAATTTGTAAGGGGTAACAGGTAATAAAAGTAAATAAGGTGCAGTAAGATGGCCCAATCCTTTTTGTAGCAAAGGACAAGCCTGGACAAACTCTTATATAAAGGAAAACGCTCCCGAGGACACACGGGAATTATCGTCAAGCTAGTTTTCATCAAGCTCATATGATTCGCGTACGGTACTTTGATAATTTGATATGTGGGTGGACCGGTGCTTGGGTACTGCCCTTACTTGGACAAGCATCTCACTTATGATTAACCCCTCCCGCAAGCATCCGCAACTACAAAAGAAGTATTAAGGTAAACCTAACCATAGCATGAAACATATGGATTCAAATCAGCCCCTTAAGAAGCAATGCATAAACTAGGGTTCAAGCTTCTGTCACTCTAGCAACCCATCATCTACTTATTACTTACCAATGCCTTCCCCTAGGCCCAAACAATGGTGAAGTGTCATGTAGTTGACGTTCACATGACACCACTAGAGGAAAGACAACATACATCTCATCAAAATATCGAACGAATACCAAATTCACATGACTACTTATAGTAAGACTTCTCTCATGTCCTCAGGAACAAACATAACTACTCACAAATCATATTCATGTTCATAATCAGAGGGGTATTAATATGCATAAAGGATCTGAACATATGATCTTCCACCAAATAAACCAACTAGCATCAACTACAAGGAGTAATCAACACTACTAGCAACCCACAGGTACCAATCCGAGGTTTTGGGACAAAGATTGGATACAAGAGATGAACTAGGTTTTGAGATGAGATGGTGATGGTGAAGATGTTGATGGAGATTGGCCCCCCTCTGGTGCTTTCTTCGCCCAATATTTTTTATATACTCCAAAACTGACTTTCGTGGAGTTTCAGGACTTTTGGAGTTGTGCAGAATAGGTCTCCAATGTTTCCTCCTTTTCCAGCCCAGAATTCCAGCTGCCGGCATTCTCCCTCTTCGTGTAAACCTTGTAAAATAAGAGAGAATAGGCATAAGTATTATGACATACTGTGTAATAACAGCCCATAATGCAATAAATATCGATATAAAAGCATGATGCAAAATGGACGTATCAACTCCCCCAAGCTTAGACATCACTTGTCCTCAAGCGGAAGCCGATATTGAAAAATATGTCCACATGTTTAGAGATAGAGGTGTCGATAAAATAAAATACGGACATGAGGGCATCATGATCATTCTTATAACAGCAACATATATATATTGTGTAACATCCCAAATTTTCAATTTGGAATGTTATACATTAGATCATCATTGCATATCATATTTTATTGCATTTTGGCTTGATTCTAGAAATTCTACGCAACTCAAGGACCTACGAAGAGAGTTGGGGATTTCGTTATTTTCATATTTGAGTTTTTCTCGAATTTTGAAAAGAGGATCGTTTGATTTTTCTTATTTTTCTCTTCGAATATTTCTTTTATAAAAATAAAAGAGAGAGGATAAAATGACTTCCTCAAAATAAAGAAATATTGGAGATTTAATATTAAAATCAAATAAGATTTTTTTATTCGGAGTTTTATTGCTATTTTATTTGAATTAGGAAAAATACGCATTTTTCAAAATTGCATTTTAGGCCCAAATAAATGGTCACCTTGTCCGTCATATTTTTCGAGGACTGAGAAAATTTATTTCGGGATTTTTGGAGTCCGTTTAGTATTTCTTTTGTTTATTTTTCTTTGCGGAATAATTTTTAAAAAAAAGGTCAACCGACTCCGGGCCGTACCCGAGCGGGACTCCGCCCGGGGGGCTTTATAAGCCGCGCCACCCGAAGCCCCGCAGCCCATCAAGCCCGCCGCCGCCGAAACCCTAGCGCCAGCCCCGCCGTCGTCGACGCCGCCGCCCGACGCTGCCT
>NC_041380.1:305403713-305412171 GCF_002162155.2 Triticum dicoccoides | reverse complement strand
CCGCCGGAGCCGCCACCCGCCGCTGCCCGACCTCGCCAGAGCCGCCCGCCGCCGCCGCCGTCTTGCCAGACTTCGCCGGAGGTAGCCGCCACCGCCGCCTCGGTTTTTGCGAGAAAACCGATCGGTTTTTTCGAAACCCTAGATCCTATTTTTTTATTAGATCGGTTTTTTTCTTCAGTTTAGTTATTTAACGGATGTTTGTCCAGACGTTCGTTTTAACGAACGGTTTTCACCGTTTAGCCGCAAATAGTGAACGTTCGTTCGTTAGCCTATTCGTCAGTTTTTCTTTTTCTCGGATTTTTCACGATTATTTTCGATCGCAAATTCTGATCCGATTTTCGTTTTAGTTTATCTTTTCGCTCGTTTATCGGAATCAGGCGATTCAAGCGCCTAGAGTTTCGTCTCGAAGCCCTCTTTCTGTTTAACCAACTTAAACAAGTTTTTGCTACTGTAAAATTTGACTCTAGTCTAGATTAGTAAACGAAGCTTCTTTCTTTCGCAGTTTGAGTTTCGTTGCTTCGTTTGATTTGATTCTTTTTGCAAACCAGAGTTCTTAAGTTGAACTTTCTGGTTAGATCATCTTATTTGAGTTTTACTCGTGCCCCTTGCTTGATTGCTTATTGTATGCTTGTTTGATTGCGATAGAGTACCCGGAGTGCGAAGCATGCTACTATGAGTCTCTAGGTTTCACGGATCATCAGCAAGGCAAGTAACACTTTGATCATACCTCTTTACTACCCAGTTTTTATTGCATTAGATCAACCCTCAAACAATTGCATGGTTAGGATCTGAATAAATTGTGGGTTGGGAAGTAGATGTGGTAGTACCTATTCACCTGTTTTATTATCAAACCCCGGGAGTTACTTCTATGTTGCTTATATTGCTATGCTATGCTATTTGACGTGGTTTGGGTTTGAGTGTATCCATGACAGATGTGAGTTGTTCATTAATGGTTAACTTAAGGTGGCAACTTTAATACACATCTGGGTGGATTGAGGCACCTGGGGAACCCAGTGATTGCCTGTATTTTTGGAAATCCCGGGGTACTGTGTGATTTTCCTATGGACTGCCACCCAGGCTCAAAGGGATCATAAGATTATTCATGCTGGAAACTTCCATGTGCAGCCACATGCCATTATGGGCTCTGGCATAGTTGAGTAAGTTGTGGGAAACCTTTCCATGATGGGCTAGCAGATGTAGGGGATTGTAGGTGTACCGGCCTATCTATCGGTTAAGGGGACCTCTTCGGAAAGTCTGTGTCTCGGTCATCCGTTTCTCAAACATCATGTAGTGCGAGAAATCCAACGGAGGAGATCGAGTCTTGTGGGGAAAAGTGCACAAACCTCTGCAGAGTGTACAAACTAATCATGGTTAGCTGTGTCCCCGGTTATGGACATCTTGAGTATCTAGTTCTTGGATTATCATGTGGATTTCATCACTCTTAAACATAATTTGATTGAGTTATTAATTACTTTTAATTGGGATTGAGATGGGGTTTACCATTCTCAATGTTTTTCAACAAACTTTGTAGTTAAATAAAATATATTCCTTTGCAGTAGGGGAAAATTGACTTTTCGCAAAACCTATTAACCATACAGCCTCCACCAGCCATATATGCATGTAGTGATAGCTTTATTATGTTCATTACTCTCTTGTGTTACATTGACAGCATATTCCATATGTTGACCCGTTTTTTGGCTGCAATGTATTATGTTGTAGACTTTTCAGACGACGAGTAAGGTGCCTTAGGTCGTGGTCTTTCACTTAGTGATGCTGTTGGAGTTGATGGACTCACTTTATCTTCCAAGCCTTCCGCTGTTATCGTTTTAGATGGACTTAAGCCATATTTATTGTAATAAGTTCTCTTTTGAGACATTCGATGTAATAAGTGTGTGATCGCTACTCTGTTATAAATCCTCAAGTATTGTGCGTGTCAGCATTACCGATCCAGGGATGACACTGATGCACAGAGATCAGACTGTTTGAGGTCTGGTCGCTACATATTGTCATATGATTTCTTATGCTAAAGTAACAATATATTCACAATGTCAAGTATGAATTGGAAACTTCATTGAAAACTAACAAACTATAATCTCAGTCATTGAAGCAATTGCAATTTATCATAACATCGAAAAGAGTTAATATAAGAGCTTTTCAGCAAGTCCACATACTCAACTATCATTTAGTCTTTCACAATTGCTAACACTCACGCAGTACTTATGAGTATGAAGCTTTAATCGGACACAGAGAAAGATAGGGGCTTATAGTTTTGCCTCCTAACCTTTTACCTCAAGGGCAATGTCAACAATAATAGTTCATGAAAACTCACATCCAACTAGCTATATATACATCAGGATCTTTCCAACACACGGTGCTTGCCAAAGGATAAAATGTAAAAAGGAAAGGTAAAGATCACCATGACTCTTGTATAAAGTATAGGACAAAAATAAAAGATAGGCCCTTCGCAAAGGGAGCAGAGATTGTCATGTGTTTTTATAGTTGGATGCACGAAATCTTAATGCAAAAGAACGTCACTTTATATTGCCACTTGTGATATGGACCTTTATTATGCAGTCCGTCAGTTTTATTTCTTTCACATCACAAGATCGTATAAAGCTTATTTTCTCCATAATAATAGATCATACATATTTAGAGAGCAATTTTTATTGCTTGCAACAATGACAACTTACTTGAAGGATCTTACTCAATCCATAGGTAGATATGGTGGACTCTCATGGCAAAACTGGGTTTAAGGATATTTGGAAGCACAAGTAGTATCTCTACTTGGTGCAAAGAATTTGGCTAGCATGAGGGGGAAAGGCAAGCTCAACATGTTGGATGATCCATGACAATATAATTTATTTCAGATGTAAGAAAGCATAACCCATTACGCTGTCTTCCTTGTCCAACATCAACTTTTTAGCATGTCATATTTTAATGAGTGCTCACAATCATAAAAGATGTCCAAGATAGTATATTTATATGTGAAAACCTCTCTTTCTTTATTACTTCCTATTAATTGCAACGATGACCAAAACTATGTTTGTCAACTCTCAACAACTTTTATTCATCATACTCTTTATATGTGAAGTCATTACTCTCCATAAGATCAATATGATCTCTTTATTTATTTTTATTCTTTCTCTTCTTTTTTTTCAAGATCATAGCAAGATAACCAAGCCCTTGACTCTAAACTAATCTTTATTATATATAGCTCATGGACTCGATTACATAGAAGGATCATAAAGCAAAACTCAAAACTAAATCATACTAAAACTTTATTCTACTAGATCAAGATATTACCAAAAGATGAACTAAGAAAAACGGTAAAGATAAAAGTGTGATGGTGACGATACCTGGGCACTCCCCCAAGCTTGGCAGTTGCCAAGGGGGGTGCCCATACCCATGTATGTATGTCTCTTTCTTCGGAGGTGGTGATGATGATGACAATTGTGCCTTCAGCTTTTTCATATTGTAATTGAGAAGAGTGATCTCCTCCCTTAAATCATCGACCTCCGATTCCAGCTTCAAGATCTTGTCACATAAATCTCCTTTGCTTTTCTGCTGAAAACGAGAAGGAATAGATCGGTTGTTAGATAGTTTAGCCCTCTTAGGGAGACTAGACTTCTTGAACTTCACGTGCATATCCCCAGGTTGAGGTAGAGGAACATCCTCCTCCTTCGAACTTGAATCATTGATCCTCCTCAAATGAGCATCCTCCTCATCATCCGTAGTTCGTCCACAAGGAGATAGGTCCCCATAGGTCTTTGGGTCAGCAATGAGATGTGAGACATAGCTCTCTCCGTCGGAGTCTTGAGATGACATCTTGCTGTAAATCTTCTGCAGAAATAGCTCGAAACAAAAACAGAGGATATTTGCGTGGTGCGGTGGTCAAAACCTTCGGAAGATTATATAATGAACTTTTACCGACCAAAAGAAGTATCATGCAAGAAAACGGAGTCCGGAGGGCACACGAGGTGCCCACGAGGCAGGGGCGCGCCCTCCACCCTCGTGGATGCCTCGTGTCCTTTCCGGACTGCTTCTTATTTTCCTATTTTCTTAAATATTCCAAAATGGAGAAAAATTGCTATTAGAACTGTTCTGGAGTCGGTTTACTTACCGTACCACATACCTCTTCCTTTTCGGAGGCTGAAACGTTCTGGAAGGTGTCCCTTATATACTCCTCCGGGGTTACGGTTTCAATAACATTAGTTTCAAAATTTATAGGGTTACCTGAGATATAATGTTTGATTCTTTGACCGTTCACCATCCTCGAATTTGTGCCTTCAAAGTTGTTGATTTTTATGGCACCTAAACGATATACCTCCTCGATAACATAAGGAACTTCTCATTTAGAGAGGAATTTTCCTGCAAAAAATCTTAAACGAGAGTTGTATAACAATACATAATCACCTACATTAAACTCATGTTTTTGTATCATTTTGTCACGCCATCTTTTAAATTTTTCTTTAAACAGTTTGGCATTCTCAAAAGCCTGGGTTCTCCACTCATCAAGTGAGCTAATGTCAAATAGTCTCTTCTCACCAGCAAGTTCGAAATCATAATTGAGCTCTTTAATGGCCCAATATGCTTTATGTTCAAGTTTGAGAGGTAAGTGACATGCTTTTCCATAAACCATCTTATACGGAGACATACCCATAGGATTTTTATATGCAGTTCTATAGGCCCATAATGCATCATCAAGTTTCTTGGACCAATTCTTTCTAGATCTATTAACAGTCTTTTGCAAAATTAATTTAAGCTCCCTATTGCTCAGTCCTACTTGACCACTAGACTGTGGGTGATATGGAGATGCAATTCTATGATTAACATCATACTTAGCAAGCATTTTATGAAAAGCACCATGAATAAAGTGTGAACCACCATTAGTCATTAAGTATCTAGGGACTCCAAACCTTGGAAAAATAACTTCTTTAAGCATCTTAATAGAGGTGTTATGATCAGCACTACTAGTTGGAATAGCTTCTACCCACTTAGTAACGTAATCAACAGCAACTAAAATATGTGTATACCCATTAGAGGAAGGAAACGGTCCCATATAATCAAAGCCCCAAACATCAAATGGTTCAATAACAAGTGAATAATTCATAGGCATTTCTTGACGTCTACTAATGTTACCAATTCTTTGACATTCATCACAAGACAAGACAAACTTACGGGCATCCTTGAAGAGAGTAGGCCAATAAAAACGGGATTGCAATACTTATGTGCAGTTCTATCTCCAGCATGGTGTCCTCCGTAAGCCTCGGAGTGACACTTGCGTAAGATCTGTTCCTGTTCATGCTCAGGTACACAACATCTAATAACACCATCTACTCCTTCTTTATAAAGGTATGGGTCATCCCAGAAGTAATGTCTTAAATCATAGAAAAACTTTTCCTTTTGCTAGTATGTGAAACTAGGTGGTATAAATTTAGCAACAATGTAATTAGCATAATCAGCATACCATGGAGCAGTACGAGAAGCATTTATGACAGCTAATTGTTCATCAGGAAAGCTATCATCAATAGGTAGTGGGTCATCAAGAACATTCTCTAACCTAGACAAGTTGTCTGCAACGGGGTTCTTAGCTCCTTTTCCATCAATAATATGCAAATCAAATTCTTGTAGCAAGAGAATCCATCTAATAAGTCTAGGTTTAGCATCTTTCTTTTCCATAAGATATTTAATAGCAGCATGATTAGTGTGAACAGTTACTTTAGAATCAATAATATAAGGTCTGAACTTATCACAAGCAAATACAACTGCTAAAAATTCATTTTTAGTAGTAGCATAATTTCTCTTGGCACCGTCTAGAGTTTTACTAGCATATTGGATAACATTTAATTTCCTATCAACTCTTTGTCCTAAAACAGCACCTACAACATAATCAATAGTATCACACATAATTTCAAAGGGTAAATTCCAATTAGGTGGCTGAACAACGGGTGCAGAAATCAAAGCTTTCTTAAGTATTTCAAATGCTTCTACACAATCATCATCAAAGACAAAAGGAACATCTTTTTGTAAGAGATTAGTCAGAGGCCTGGAAATTTTTGAGAAGTCTTTAATGAACCTCCTATAAAAACCGGCATGACCAAGGAAACTTCTTATACCTTTAATGTCCTTTGGACATGGCATCTTTTCAATAGCATCAACTTTAGCTTTATCAACTTCAATACCTCTTTCAGAAATTTTATGCCCCAAGACAATGCCTTCATTAACCATAAAGTGGCACTTCTCCCAATTCAAGACAAGATTAGTTTCTTCACATCTTTGCAAAACTCGATCAAGGTTTCTTAAGCAATCATCAAAAGAAGTTTCATATATAGAAAAATCATCCATGAAAACCTCAACAATCTTTTCACAAAAGTGAGAGAATATAGCAGTCATACATCTTTGAAAGGTAGCAGGTGCATTACATAAACCAAAAGGCATACGTCTATAAGCAAAGGTACCGAAAGGGCAAGTAAAGGTGGTCTTTTCTTGATCCTCTTTTGACACATGTATTTGAGAGAAACCAGAATAACCATCTAGAAAGCAAAATTGTGTATGTTTGGATTATCTTTCTAACATTTGATCAATAAAAGGTAAAGGTAATTATCCTTTTTAGTAGCTTTATTTAATTTGCGGAAGTCAATTACCATTCTATAACCTGTAACAATTCTTTGTGGGATCAATTCATCTTTGTCATTAGGAACAACAGTAATACCTCCCGTCTTAGGGACACAATGGACAGGACTTACCCACTGACTATCAGCAACGGGATAAATTATACCTACCACCAGAAGCTTTAGTATTTTTTTTTCTTACCACTTCTTTCATCTTAGGATTTAACCGTCATTGGTGATCAACAACCGGTTTAGCGTCTTTCTCTAATTTTATTTTGTGCTGGCATAGAGTGGGACTAATGCCCTTAAGATCATCAAGAGTATATCCAATAGCGGAACACAGAGTTTTCAATAATTTCTCTTCTTCTTGCTCTCAAAGGTTAGCACTAATAATAACAGGATATATCTTCTTTTCATCAAGATAAGCATATTTAAGAGTATCACGCAATGGTTTAAGCTCAAACACGGGATCACCCTTGGGTGGAGGAGGATCCCCTAGAATTTCGACAGGCAAGTTGTGTTTCAAAATAGGTCCATGTTAAAAGAATACTTCATCTATTTCCCTTCTTTCATTCATAAACATATCATTTTCATGGTCTAGCAAATATTGTTCTAAAGGATCATTAGGAGGCACGTCAATAGAAGCAAAACCAATAATTTCATCTTTACTAGGCAATTCTTTATCATGGGGTTGTCTATGAAATTTAGCAAAATTAAAATCATGAGACATATCCCCTAAACCAACAGAAACAATATCCTTTTTGCAATCTATCTTAGCATTAACAGTGTTCAAGAAGGGTCTACCAAATATAATGGGACAAAAATCATCTTGTGGGGAACCAAGAACAAGAAAATCAGTAGGATATTTAACTTTCCCACACAAGACTTCAACATCTCTAACAATCCCAACCGGTGAAATAGTATCTCTATTGACAAGCTTAATTGTAACATCAATACCTTCTATCTCAGCAGGTGCAATATCATGCATAATTTCTTCATATAAAGAATGAGGTATTGCACTCGCACTAGCGCCCATGTCACATAAGCCATGATTGCAATGATCTCCTATTTTAACAGAAATAACAGGCATGCCTACAACAAGTCTATGTTTATTTTTAGTATCGGGTCTAGCAATTCTAGCAGCTTCATCACAAAAGTAAATAACATGCCCATCAATATTATCGGACAAGAGATCCTTAACCATAGCAATACTAGGTTCAACTTTAATTTGCCCAGAGGGTTTGGGTGTTCTAATGTTACTTTTGTTGACCATAGTTGAAGCTTTAGCATGATCCTTTATTCTAATAGGGAAATGTGGTTTCTCAATATAAGCGGTAGGAACAATAGGATCAACATTATAAGTGATAGTCTTTTCTTCAACTTTAGTAGGTTCAACTACTTTTACTTCAATGGGAGGATGATATTTAAGCCACTTCTCCTTAGGGAGATCAACATGAGTAGCAAATGATTCATAGAAAGAAGCTACTATCTCAGAGTCAAGTCCATGTTTAGTGCTAAATTCACGAAAAGCATCAGTGTCCATAAAAGATTTAACACAATCAAACTTAGGTGTTATACCTCACTCCTTACCTTCGTCGAGTTCCCAATCCTCAGAGTTGCATTTAATTATTTCCAATAAATCCCATCTGAATTCAATAGTCTTCATCATAAAAGATCTAGTACAAGAAGTATCAAGCATGGAGCGATTATTGAGAGAAAGCCGAGCATAAAATTTTTGAATAATAATTTCTATTGATAGCTCATGATTGGGGCATGAATATAACATTGACTTAAGCCTTCCCCAAGCTTGAGCGATGCTTTCTCCTTCGCGAGGCCAAAAATTATAT
>NC_041380.1:305399601-305403054 GCF_002162155.2 Triticum dicoccoides | reverse complement strand
TATATATATATATATATATATATATATATATATATATATATATATATATATATATATATATATATATATATATATATATATATAGAAACTCTATTAATAACCCTGGGTGAAGAATAAGTAATTCTTCACCCTGGGCGCATCCACCGAGCCACACGGTCTGGCTCATGCAAACCTCGACCGCGATAAAATTACGTTTCACACTTGTAAATTTACGTTGATGGGAGTGCTTTGCTGGTCGTTTAGGAGGTAGCCCACCGCGCCATTACGGGGTCTCTGCCCAGGTTACAGGTTCATGTACCTATATCTTTTCTAACCCACTCGGCTCGACACCGTTTCTCTCTCCCTAGTCCATCCTCCGATTGCGGTGGCGGCGGCGACGGCGACTGTGCCGGTGGGACAACCCGGAAGCGAGGGCTACTCTCCACCCTGGCGCGTGGTGTACTCCGCCATTCCCTCTCTCATGCTTGCAGGAGGCGAAGTGGACAGTGCAAAGATCCGACGCGAGGTCGGCGGCGACAACTGCCTTCTCCTGCGTCCATCCGCACCTTCGTCGGTCTTCTCGCCGATAAGGAACTCCCTCTTCCTTTTCCTGTCGTTTCCTCATCCATCAATTTCTGAATTTTTAGGGTTAGGGTTCTTGATTGTTTAGGAGCGAGGCAAAGAAAGAGGACGAAGGCCAAGAAAGGATCCCGGGTTGCCCAAGAAGCTGCTCCTCGGGTTGCCACCGCACAATGAGGAAGCAGTGGACGGGAAGGGTAGAGCTCCGTTTTGATCTCAAGGGCAAAATTTGGGGTTCGGCCCCAACAAGAGCCCTCATTCTGTCCGACAAAAAGAAGCCCTTATTCTGTACGCAGTTCATCCTCACTTTTCTGCTAGATTTCACCGTCACA
This sequence comes from Triticum dicoccoides, assembly GCF_002162155.2. Taxonomy (NCBI): domain Eukaryota; kingdom Viridiplantae; phylum Streptophyta; class Magnoliopsida; order Poales; family Poaceae; genus Triticum; species Triticum dicoccoides. The sequence continues at coordinate 305,402,164 of NC_041380.1, read as the reverse complement.
TCAGCAAACCTATGGACTAAAAGAAATCACGCAACAAAAGAAAAAAATACATTCCCTTCTCCTAATAGTTCAACACTTCTTCAGACTTTAAGCAAATATTGTGAGTATTGTTTCTATCCTCTGAAGGTGTTAAGACTTATATCCCGAATGTCAGTGCAGTAATTAATTAGATTCTTGGAGTTGAAAGCATTCAGTCATGCTTATTTTAAATCTTTTCTCATTGTAGTTCATATACCTGTCCGTGGATCACTCAGGTGTCATTTTTTTAATAACTCAACTTTAGTTTGCCAGTAACTAGTTTCAAAATGTTTTGAAAATGCTACTTGCATTCAGGAAGAGAAAATAGTATACTGAGAAGTACCTACCATGCCCCTAGCCCCCTACTATGATTTCAGCATAGTTTATGGTATACTAACAAGTACCTACGATACGATGCCTCTGTATTTTTTTACCTGGGCCTTATTTTAATCTCAGCTGTAGTTAATGGTAACAAGCACCTACAACGCCCCTATTTTATTTACCTGGGCCACTAATATAATTTCAGCTCTATTTGGTCTTTGGAAATGGTATATCTGGAAATAAAGAACTATGCGTGTAATTCTATCATTCTGTAAATTAGTCAATTTTGTAGTTTCTTTCTTTTCCTCAGTGATATGCCAATATGTTTCAGCTCAGCGCATGGAGTAATTTAATGGTCCTTCTCCTGTAATTTACTAGACTGTCAGCAATGATTCAAAAGGTCAGTTCCTTTAGACATAGGTGTGGAATAAAGCATCAACCTATTTAATAATGTATCCATCCATCTAGCAACAGGTAGCGTAACAAGCATAAGTAGATAGTGACCCAGACAAAGAAACCCACTAAAGAGATTGCAGGAGTATTGGTGAGCGCTCTGAATCTACAAATTCCTTGATCCATTTTTACATTATGCAAGCATAACAGAAGAGATAAAATGTAGACACTTTTAGGCACATACCCCAAATATGCCTGACGTTAGATCCAGATCAGTAAATTAACAATATGCCAACTACACATAGCAATTCAGATGAAAAAAATGTAGACATAAAATGGGAGCACAGTAGCCAGACACTTTGAACTTCAAATATCATAAACTCCTATATGAAAAGGTAAATTCTGACTGATGCTTGTGCAATTTCTGTTACCATCTAGTTTAATTCTCTGTATGTATATGCTATGTATAAGTAAAAATATGCATGCGTTTGTTTTCCTCAGGGAAGAGCATTCCTCTATTTATTTTATCATCTGATTTAATTCTCTTTATGTATACATGTTATAAGAAAAAATCTGCATGCGTGCTTTTCTCTAGCAAAGAGCATTGCTCTATTTATCTCGGACCATCATGTCTCATTCACTGGGTTGTTGGTAAGAATATATCCATGTTTTAATGTTTTTTCTGACTACAGTTTATAGTTGTAAAATCTGTCATTAAGCTTCAGCAGTTCAATCTTGCAAGCTTCTTTGAAGTGCGGTCTGCCTGAGATTACCCCATTCGCTTTGACTAAGAGTTCCAATTAATTGTTAGGTTGCTTATCCTAAAGTTCATGATCCTGCATGCGAGCAAAGGATGTGATAAGCGCAGTTTTGTCTCTGTAGTTTTCTAGACTTTATTCATCATGACGATTTTATGGAGTCTGAACAATGTGTAGTTGCAAGGGAGGTTCCAGGAAGACTTCAAGATGCTAGGCATCATCCATTTTGAGGTCGTTTTAGCAAGACCTGATGTTTCAGTGCATATAGCGCAGTGTAACATATCAAGTCAGTTTATTTCTGTAATTATACGGCCTTGTCCATATGTTTTACCCCAACCATCAGTATTTTGCATGATGCCCTAGGTAATTTGTCTTCAGAAATTGACATTGTATATCTGCATACTTGGCTGGCAATATCATTACCTGACAGCCTCCGGACACATTCCTATAGAATCTTAATTCTCAAAAAAGAAACCCTATAACCTTAGGAGTTATTTCATTCCTCAAAAGTATACTTTTGTTGTAGGGGTAGTATATTGGAAATCAGGGGCAGAGCTCAGCCACCAGCTCCATCTACTCGCACGAACAACAATTTTTGCACACATGTGCGCAACTGTATTTGCTTTCGTATCAATAACTGGAAAGATAATATTAATCTCCTTGATTTCACCGACAATTGCAGCATATGACGCCAATATAAATTGTCCTGCCAGTTCTTTAACAGAATTAGGAGTCAGGTTCTCAAACAATTATCTGAAACTTACCTTCTCTGACCATCCTCACCTTAACTTTACATCGCACCCGCCTTGCGAGAAGGACAGGTTACTCGGCTCCGTGTCGTAATTTTGCCTCACAAGCGTTTTGTTTCTATGCTGGATGTGGCACCCACTCGAATATAATTTTACCTCAGACAACTTTTGTTTCTTACGGTGGTTGTGGTGTGGTGTAATTTTACCTCAGACAGCTTTTGTCTCTTACGATGGTTGTGGCGTGGTGTGTGTAGCTCGTACAGGGTTGGCTGGGGTGAGGAATAAGAATTCCTCATCCAGGGTGACGAATAGCGTGACCCTATA
>NC_041380.1:305387849-305399331 GCF_002162155.2 Triticum dicoccoides | reverse complement strand
AGATGCATAAAATAAAACTTCTGATGAAATTTCAATTTCAATCGGTTGTAGTTCCATGATCCAATATCATCACATAGCCTAAACCATGTCAGTGCCTTTCCCGATAAAGGGAAGACCTTCTTCTTGATAACATCCTCGGGCATACCTACAAGCTTAAATAATCCACAAACGTTATCCACATAGATTAGGTGCAAATCGGGATGCAATGTTCCATCTCCTGTAAAAGGATTAGCTAGCAGTTTCTCTATCATACCCGAAGGAATTTCAAAGTAAACATTTTTAGTAGGTTCAGTAGGTTGAGGAGCAACTCTTTGCTCTACTGGTCAGGGTGAAGATACCCCGAACATGCCCCTCAAAGGATTACTTTCCATAGTTACAAGTGATAGTAAATTTCAGCAAAGTATATACATTTTTCCTTACCAAATTTCACCTACAAAGGTGCTTCACTCCCCGGCAATGGCGCCAAAAAAGAGTCTTGATGACCCACAAGTATAGGGGATCTATCGTAGTCCTTTCAATAAGTAAGAGCGTCAAACCCAATGAGGAGAAGAAGGAAATGATAAGCATTTTTCAGTAACGTATTTTCTGCAAGCACTGAAATTATTGGTAACAGATAGTTTTGTGATAAGGTAATTTGTAACGGGTAACAAGTAATAAAAGTAAATAAGGTGCAGCAAGATGGCCCAATCCTTTTTGTAGCAAAGGACAAGCCTGGACAAACTCTTATATAAAGAAAAACGCTCCTGAGGACACATGGGAATTATCGTCAAGCTAGTTTTTATCAAGCTCATATGACTCGCGTTCGGTACTTTGATAATTTGATATGTAGGTGGACCGATGCTTGGGTACTGCCCTTACTTGGACAAGCATCCCACTTATGATTAACCCCTCTTGCAAGCATCCACAACTACAAAAGAAGTATTAAGGTAAACCTAATCATAGCATGAAACATATGGATCCAAATCAGCCCCTTAAGAAGCAATGCATAAACTAGGGTTCAAGCTTCTGTCGCTCTAGCAACCCATCATCTACTTATTACTTACCAATGCCTTTCCCTAGGCCCAAACAATGGCGAAGTGTCATGTAGTCGACGTTCACATGGCACCACTAGAGGAAAGACAACATACATCTTATCAAAATATCGAACGAATACCAAATTCACATGACTACTTATAGCAAGATTTTTCCCATGTCCTCAGGAACAAACGTAACTATTCACAAATCATATTCATGTTCATAATCAGAGGGGTATTAATATGCATAAAGGATCTGAACATATGATCTTCCACCAAATAAACCAACTAGCATCAACTACAAGGAGTAATCAACACTACTAGCAACGCACAGGTACCAATCTGAGGTTTTGGGACAAAGATTGGATGCAAGAGATGAACTAAATTTTTAGATGAGATGGTGCTGGTGAAGATGTTGATGGAGATTGACACCCTCCCGATGAGAGGATCGATACTAATGACGATGGTGATGATTTCCCCCTCCCAAAAGGATGTTTCCCCGGCAGAACAAATCCGTCGAAGCCCTAGATTGGTTCCGCCAAGGTTCCCCTCATAACGGTGGCGCTTCGTCCCGAAAGCTTGCTTATGATTTTTTCTAGAGCGAAAGATTTCATATAGCCAAAGAAGGGCACCGAAGGCCTGCCATGGGACCCACGAGACAGGGGGCGCGCCCCCACCCTCGTAGATGGTGGGTGGCCCCCCTCTGGTGCTTTCTTTGCCCAATATTTTTTATATATTCCAAAACTGACTTCCGTGGAGTTTCAGGACTTTTGGAGTTGTGCAGAATAGGTCTCTAATATTTGCTCATTTTCCAGCCCAGAATTCCAGCTGCCGGCATTCTACCTCTTCGTGTAAACCTTGTAAAATAAGAAAGAATAGGCATAAGTATTGTGACATAATGTGTAATAACAGCCCATAATGCAATAAATATCGATATAAAAGCATGATGCAAAATGGACGTATCACAGGCTAATGTGTGTGATGAATGAATTTTGTTCAACAAATAGTAGGGTAGAAGGCCACGGTGTGTGATTTTTTTGGCTCAATGTATGCTGAAATATGTGTGTGCAATGTACATGTCTAAATTTTGTTTAGGTGGATGTCACGCATGCTTTAGTTGTAGATTCCCTAAGGTTATTGCTTGATTGTCAGCTTCCAGGTATAATGACTTTTCTGTGGTATAACCCTTCATATTATTAGTTGACCGTTTACATGTTTGAATAACCTTTAGCCTCATGCTAAAGCCTAAAAGGTAGTCAGGTAGAGAGTCTCAACTCACCATTCGATCAAAAACTACTCCCTCCATCCCATAATATAAAAACGTTTTTGACACTCGTTTAGTGTCAAAAACGTTCTTATATTATGGGACAGAGGAAGTATTTAGTAAGCTGTTGTTCTCTAATTTCCCAACGAATGAGCACAAATTTAGAAGGGTACGTACACAAAAGAACCCATGTACAAAGTCTCCACTCTTTTACCAGGCTATCCACCATCTACACAGCAGGATTCACAAAGACATGTGGATGCTAGCAAAGTGATAAAATTTGGATGTTTTTGGAAATATAGCATCACAGGCCCAGTAAGGGGGAAAAGCCAACATCATGAAGAATGCATTAGAATAATAATTTTACCTTGGGGTTATAATCTGCATTGCGTGCCGTTGTCCTGTGCATCGAGGATAAGCATGCTTTTTTAGGGAATAAGACTTTTTTAGCAGGGGGCAAGGCTGTGTGGGTGGAAAAAACAGTTCAGTTTGTTCCACTCTTATTTATATATGTTTAATATTAATATATATATATATAATATTTTTATACAAAAATGCAAAAAATCTAAACACAGGAAATTTGCAATAGATTCGAATGGATCCTTTGCTATCGGATCTGAATCCTATGTTGGTTGTACGTCTGCTCGAACTGCCTTATTTTTCCTTGTTTGCTTACGTCCCCACTAATTCAGTGATCGCCCGCACTCCCGACAAACCCCTTGATTGACTGCACTCCTGATTTTTTAATGATTGATGGCGGAAAACAAAGGTGGGGATTGAGAAAAATATGTCGCGAGCAAGGGGACTAGAACCCATGATCCATCAGACTACAATTGGAGGGCACAACCATCTCAGCCAACTTAACTTTCAATCTATTCAATGCTTGTGCTTTTCGTAATTGGGAGTCTCCAAGTTTTGATTCAATTTATTAGAATGATTGCTACTATCTGCTTGATGAATGGAATGTGAAGATTATATAAAACAGTAGGATTTTCAGTTTGTATGCTCATCTAGTAACTGAGTTTTTATAGGTTTCATGATACAGTAATTGTGCAAATGTGTTAGACTTTCTAATTACTTTTGCGGTGCCATTTAATTGTTAAACTATATATTGGGCATGCTTCTCAGATCCAAGGCATGGAGAACTCCAAGGAGTTTGCTGACAAGCTATTCGGGATATGTCGAGGCAGAGGAACATTGAGCCGGATGAAGGCATTAACAAGGATCGGCTCAGAGAGGTCTAGACGGAGATTACTGACCACATCTTGGACTAAGCTATGTTCAGTTCAAGTCAATCTAACATACTGATAAAAAAATTCCTTTGGGTGTCTCACATTAACAGGTGGAACATGAACATTGATGGGATGCTCACAGAAGATGAGCATCCCATGGTGGCTACGCAAATGATCACAGAGAAGACTACCGCTGGTTCGTCTTCCCCGCCTTTTAAATATGTTCACGTATGCACATCAATCTATCGATATTGTTTGGGATATTTTTCCAGGGCCTTTTGATCGACCACGCGATTCAAAAAGCTCTTTAGTGCAGTTTGCAACAACAAAAATCAGAGGATTGGTCGTTTGTAAGGGTGGATATCTCATAGGTGGCAGCCACCCAGATTGGAATTTAATTTCAATCTATTTCCCCATCTGAAGTTTCATACTAGATAGTATGTTCCTGTGAAGTGATTTGTTTATGGAGATGGAGAGATGTGACTTTCAGAGTGACATAAATTCAGAGTCCTTCTATTGAAATCTAGAGGATCGGGTGCATTTTTGTTGAGGTACTAGAAGAACTTTGTTTTGTGTTAACAATGGTGTCCTTTTGTGCATTGATATTCCCTGAGTGTCCACTGCTATGTTGTAGTTCCTTTTCCAACCAAGTTATTGCCGTATTCATTTTGACAGAACCGATACCAAGTGTACACACTTTTCGATTAAACCAAAGACACAAAAGCGCTAAGAGCGCACTGAATTGTTGGACTGAAAAATATACAGATAATTCATCTGTCAAGCATCGGAAACTAACCCGCTATGACAGTCACATGAATAGATACAAAAATTGCCAAGCAATCTGCAAAGTATATACAAACTGATATGTATGAATACCACAAAAAAAAAGGTTGTGCCTGCGTGAGGACTACATCCGCAGTGTGGGCAAAGAATCGATTATGGAATCTGTGCAGTTCTTGCAAGGTATTCTGAAGAATTTAAATCAGCGGCAATGAGTGGCGATCATGAAGCAGGAAAAGGTGTGGGTCCAATTGTGGTACAGCAGCCCCGCTGCCCCATCACGCAGCACTTGCATTGGACAGGGCCGGCCTTGGGATCAATCAAACTAAATTCTGTAGCCTCGTACTTGGAGGAAATGGGTGAATATTCTGCAGGTGCTGTCGCAAGGGACAGCAGAGGGCATGTTGTTATTTCTATCTGGATGTTGTGCAGTTCTTGCGAGGTATTCTGAATATTCTGCAGGTGTTGTGCAGGTGTTGAGGAGGCCGAAGCAAAAGCAGCCCTCATTGGGTTGCATGCTCTCAAGGATCTACAAGGCCCCGTGATTTTGGAACTTGACTGCCAAATTCGGATTAAGGAACTCATGACAGGGAAGCAGTCCCTCTCCCCCTGCTATGGACTGCTAAGAGACATCAAGCAAGCACTGACAAACTTCTCGGATCATAGTATCAGTAGCGTGGGGAGATTGTGCAATGCCCTTGCTGATGGGCTTGCAGCATTGGCCAGGAATTCGGAAGACCAGGAGAGGATTGCGGACGTACCGGACTGCCTCCGCCCGCTTATGATCTCTGAATTTGTGGTTTCAGCAGAGTAGCTTTACTACTCTGAATCTCAAAAAGAAAAAGGTTGTGCCTCTCCCTAGGATAATCATGGCAATTTCAAGGGGTAAAATTAAGGGGGGATTACCTGTAGGGGGTAGAGCCAACGGCGGCCGCGTTGGAGCCCACGGTGTTCACCACGACCATCGAACGCGGAGACGGTGCCCCCGTCGGCCTCAAAGTTATCGTCGTCGTCTGCTTCCTCGCCCTCGAAGAGCCTCCATGATGCCGGACCCCCGCCACCCCTGCGTCAAGCCACCGGCAACCGAAGCCAACAGGACCTCATGCCCCAGCCCCATGAGATGAGCTCCTCCCATGGTCTTGCGTCGCCGTCGTCCCGCGAGTCACCGGCCACCTCACCGGATATGAGCACCGCCGCGGATCCGGCCGGAACAGGACCGGATTGTTGGAATTTTGCTAGTAGGCCTTTGGCCCAAAGCCCAACTAAAATTCTGAAATTCTTTTGGCCCATTCATGCACACATGTGAGTGGAGTGAGTGAGACTAAATTTTAGTCCCACCCCGGAAATTGAGAGAGAGTTGCACCTTTTTATAAGGTGAGCTCTTCTACCACTTGTATGAGCATGAGAAGAGGAGACCTACACGCGCGCTCCTCCTCACTCGCCGTGCCGCGGGTTGCGGAATCGAGCCAAGGACAGAGCTATGCATGTTGTCTATATTTTTGCTGCTCAGGAAAAACTAATGAGTCATTAATTAATAATTAACGGATAATTAACTACTGAACTATTTGACATGGGGTTTACTCCCACGACCTACCCGGCCCGCACTATATAGTCAGGCAGACGTCTACCCTAGCTGCACCGGGAGAAGGGACAGCAGGCCTCCGGAATCCCGCCTCTCGTGATCCTGTACGGGAGAGGGGTGATCAGGTTTTTGGGGAGCGCACTCGCACGACTGCTGGCAGCGACGGCTTCGCGAACGACGACTTCTTCCCCGGCCTCGGCAACCTCATCCTCGACGACATGGGCGGCAGCGTCAACGCCGACGGTGCTACTCCCGCTGCACCGTATGTGATTCTATCCTTCCTGTTCGAGATCGTGGTAGAATTTATGTTTCTAGTATGTGCCCTAGATGTGATCTGTTCATCTACTATGCTAGTTCGCATGATTAGTTTAATCTCTGCTACTGTAGTCATGATTTACCTTCTGTTTATTCGAATTAAATCTCGTAGTAATTTGCTCATATTTCCAACACATATTGAGTACCCGCGCCCAGATCAATGTGTCCCTGCGTCCGTCGTTGTCCGTCGCGCCGCACCCAGCTCATCGGAGCCCCGAGCCCCGCATTGCACCTCTCCTGCATCCCCAGCCTGCACTTATCCCGGTGCTCGAGGCCGCCACCATTGGGGCCGCTCCTCTTACTTGAGCGTCCGTCGCCATGGACCTATCGTCCTCCTCCAGCCGAGGCTACTGCGGGACCAGTGGCGATCTTCGTCGCGCAGCAACCAACGATGCATGCGACAGATGCGGTGGTCGATGGTCGGAGTCGCGCGGTTGCGACAGGAGCTCATCGACGCGCGCGACGGATGCGCCGGGGGAGGGAGGGGAGACCGGAAGCGAGAGAGGTTGAGTGAGCGGAGAGGAGAGGAGAGACCGAGAGAGTACTAGGGGATAAGGGTTTTTTTGAGAAATATTAGGGGATAAGGTAGCGTTCCGTTTGGTGCCGAACGAAACAAACTTTTTTTTTTCTGTGAATTCCTTTTTTTAGGTGTTAGATTGGGGGCTGGTAGGGCCGTGTTGGATAGCTAATTTGGGTCTTGGATCGGCAACATTTGCTCTACGAAAAAACATAGATAATTAAAGTATATATATACCTCACAAAAAAATAAAGTTTATATATAATTATATATTAAACATGGTTCATACAAATAAATATGTTTATACTTATTAGCTATATTGAGAGTATCACAAAAAAATTGAGAGAAGAAACCCAATATGTTGGTTTGCTTGCATGTTTTTATCTTTTGTTGGACAATTTTCCATAACGTATATAAATAATTTAAAATGATTTAAGAAATTTTAGATGACTACTTATTTATATATAAACATTATTGTTGGTTGTTTTCCCCAAGAGAAATGCAACATATTTTTTAATAATATGAAAAAGGTTTTCTTTTTTACAAAATAAAACAGTTGTGTTAGTTTCACTTTTATTTTCATTATACATTATATATGTTTATTTATATGGTGCAGTAGAAAATATTGTTTATATTTCATCAGAGATAGAAAGTGATACATGATAATACAAAAGGTGTATTTTTTATTTTTTTCAGAATATAGGAGACATAGATATGGATTTTGGAGATGCACAAAAAGAATCCATCGATAAAGGTTCCGAAGCGACGTCATTGAAAAGGGCCAAAAATTCACGAGTTTTTTACAACATAATGATGTGGAAGCGGTGATATCTCAAAACAAAACAAAAAAAGGATGCCAATTTAAATGTTATCATACAAGGTATTTTTTAATATTATTATTGATCTTTCCTTTGTCATATTTCCTTTTGTATTCAACTAATTTGGCTCATTTTGTTTACTAATTTAGATCATTTTTGTATCATGTTGACAGACTATGTTTGTATCCCTAGAGATATTACACTCATCGAAACAATCATGTCTGCCCCCAAGAAAACCAAGTTCGTGGACATTGCAAGTGAAGTGGACTTCAATTATTAATTAATTGTGTCCGTGATATATTGTCTGTATGTGTAAATTTAGCATGCATCATCTTTATATAACTCTTGCAAAATATTTTAAGAGCCCGTGGCAACGCACGGGCATTTGATTAGTTAGATGATGGGTTGCGAGAGTGACAGAAGCTTAAACCATAGTTTATGCGCTATTTCGTAAGGGACTGATTTGGATTCAAAAGTTTTTTGTTATGGTTAGATTTTATCTTAATACTTTCTCGTAGTTGCGGATGCTTGCGAGGGGGTTAATCATAAATAGGAGGTTTGTTCAAGTAACAATAACACCTAAGCACCGGTCCATCCCACATATCAAATTATCAAAGTAGTGAACACAAATCAAACCACATGAAAGTGACTAGATGAAATTCCCGTGTACCATCAAGAACGCTTTGCTTATCATAAGAGATTGTTTTGGCTTGTCCTTTGCCACAAAAGGATTGGGCTACCTTGCTGCACTATTGTTACCATCACCATTACTTGCTCGTTACAAATTATCTTGCTATCAAACTACTCGTTACTTATAATTTCAGTGCTTGCAGAGAATACCTTGCTGAAAACTACTTGCCATTTCCTTCTGCTCCTTGTTGGGTTCAACACTCTTACTTATTGAAAGGACTACGATTGATCCCCTATACTTGTGGGTCATCAGTCCTCCATATACCGGGGGAGGGGGAACCGAGGCAAAGATTACCGTCCCATTCTTGTCATGAGGGGAAGAAGTTTGAGTACCTTTAGCCGCTTCCTTGCGGGAATTGGCCTCCGACTCCGATGCGGTGGGATTAACCAGAGGCAACGGATCGGGAGTGGCTTTCAACCCCTCAAGCGAATCGTTAAACACGGATTTCACCTCGGACATCATCGACGTCTTAAGTGAAGCCATGGCTTCATTTAAGTCTTCCCGAGTGATCGAGTTCAACTCCACGGCCTCGGGCACTTCCTCCTCGGTGTCAACCATACTCTTCGGGTGGTGAAACCCTTAATAAAGAGACGAGACTCTAATACCAATTGAAAGGATCGATATGGTTGACTGGAGGGGGTGAATAGGCAACTACCAATTTTTAGCTTTTCTTAACAAATTAGGGTTTGCAACAAATAGTTTGTCTAGATATGCAACTAGATGAGCAACCTATATGATGCAAGAAACACAAACAACACAAGCAGGCAAGAGATAATACACAAGTAAAGATTGCACAAAGTGAAGGTAAGAAATAACCACAAGTGGAGCCGGTGGAGATGAGGATGTGTTACCGAAGTTCCTACCCTTTGAAAGGAAGTATGTCTCCGTTGGAGCGGTGTAGGCACAATGCTCCCCAAAAAGCCATTAGGGCCACCGTATTCTCCTAACACCCTCACACAATGTGAGATGTCGTGATTCCACTAGTGGTGCCCTTGAAGGCGGCGACCGAACCTTTACAAAGAAAGTTGGGGCAATCTCCACAACTTAATTGGAGGCTCCCAACACCACCACGAAGCTTCACCACAATGGAATGTGGCTCCGAGGTGACATCAACCGTCTAGGTTGCTCAAACACCCAAGAGTAACAAGATCCGCAAGGGATTAGTGGGGGAAATCAAATTTCTCTTGATGGAAGTGTAGGTCGGGGCCTTCTCAACCAACCCTAGAAAATCAACAAGTTTGATTTGCTAGGGAGAGAGATCGGGCCAAAATGAGCTTTGGAGCAACAATGAAGTTTGGGGGAGGAAGAGGTAAGTCTTCTTGGAGAAGAAGACCCCCTTATATAGCGGAGGAAAAGATCCAACCATTATCCCCGTGCACATCCCGCAATGCGCGGTACTACCACTCAAAGAAGCGGTACTACCATTGGCTGCAGCGGCACTGCCGCTTACCCCAGCGGTACTACCGCTGGGGACAGTGCACACAGGGGAGAGATGGAGGGAGGAAATCCATGAGAGGTAGTGGTAGCCGCGGTACTACCGCTTACGGGCTAAGCGGTACTACCGCCCTACTACCGCTGCTACTACCACTACTCGATTGGGTCTATTTGGGATCAGCGGTAGTATGCCAGAGGGACCACCGTTGAACCCGACACGAGAAAATGCAAGCCCCAAATCGACCTATGGACTGTGGGCCAACTAGGTTGGTACCCCTTAGTCTAGGACATCGTCAGCTGCCGTTGTGGATGATGTCCAACATCTCCATGTCCGGTAGTCGTACGCCTTCTCACTGGCTTTAGGCATAGCAGCGAACAGCGTGCCGGCACCCTGTGCTCCCCGTCTACCGTTCGTGCCCGAACGAGCTATGGCGAAGCAGACTCTGAGAAGAGAAGCAGTGTCGCATTGACGTCGATGATGTAAGGCACTTGCCTGGCGACGGTTGTCGTGGACTGTCTACCAAGCTACTTGGCGGTGTAGTAGCATGGAGCCTTGTAATGCGCTGGCCATTGCGTCGTCTGGACAGTGGGCGGCACCATATGCACTCTGCGACCTTGGCTGCGACATCCACCACATTCGCGACCAGCACATCCACTGCCACAGGCCATCAACACGCCCTCCACCGGCCTTCCGCTTCACGAACGTTGCCTCCTCTTCGGCCTTCACTTTGACGTGACGATTTTGCCGTGTCACCAAGTTGATCTTCCAGGCGAGGGTGATGCTCCGATCCTCCTACACCTCCACCGTCTCCATCTCTGGCAGGTCCTAGTTCGGTTCCATGCATCAGTGGCGGCAGTGAAGAAGAAAGTGTGAGAAAAGGGCGGGAATTGGGTGGAGAGTGGCGGGATGGAAGAAGAGATTGGGGTATTTTGGTGCGGAAATAGTGGGGGATGCTACAAAAGGGTGGGATCCTCTTTCCTTTTGGGTGGGCCATGGGTGTAAGAGTCCGACGTGTCTCGTGTCCGGACTCCCGCTTAGCCCCTTCCCAATGTTTGGTTCCAGTTTACGAGGAAATCGTGGTCTGGACCGCTCGGCGGACCGATATAGGACCACGTTGGATGCTTCCGTGGTCCGGACGTATGCGGGCGGTTAGAGGGTTGGCGTTGGAGATGCCCTTACCATCCGAAATAGTGGTATAGACACTACCTAAAGTTTTAACCCCGTCAAGCCTACTTTTTACATCTTGACAATCAGATTGAATACTTCCCAAAGTAGTGAGATATTTAGACCTCTCAAAGCCCAGTTTCTTTACCATCATAACTAATATCCAATAAGCCTAAGAGTATTCCATCAGAGGGATTTTAACAAAACTTCCAATTTTAACGTCTTTAATACCCCTTTTATCATAAATTTCAGCACATCTATACTTTCTAAATAGCCTTTCTTTCTCCCTCCTAACTCTAATCACAACAAACATTCTACCATTATTATTCAATGTGACTCGTATAGCTTCTAAGTATTCATGCATGTCCTATTTAGAAGGCGTAATTCTTATCTTTGAGCATGTCAAGATCATGTGCCAGATTACCAACTTCATGTGCCATGTTGCAAGTTTTTTTAAAAATTTCTACTTACCATAGTGTTGAAATCTTTTTGGTGTAATAATGAATTATCTGACGGCATTGTCAACCTTTAATAGTTCAGCCTTTTCTCCCCAATCCCTTGGTGGATAGGGCAAACTCTACCCTCCAGGCTTCGTCGGCGAGCTCGTGCATTCGTATCCCCTCTTCCCGCTGCTTTGAAAGGAACTGAGAAATTAACCAATGTACAGATAT
>NC_041380.1:305358553-305387687 GCF_002162155.2 Triticum dicoccoides | reverse complement strand
ATGATAGTAGGACTGAAAGAAGAGAATGCGGGGGTCACTAGATCATTGCTAGGACTAGGGTGTGTATTGTTCTTTGAGCTGCAATACTATATTATGTTAGGAGCAGGAGAAGAAACTTATGTAAAAGCAAATTTCATCGAACGTAACTTGATGATAAAGGAATACATAGTTCTAGAAAAGCAAGAGAACTAAGAATCTTCTAGGATAATAATCAGTGTATCCAAATAAAATTGGTAATGACTTCTTCGTTGAATCGTTGAAAGAACCAAATTGATAAACATGAGTGTGTGGATCAGGCAACAAAGTTCACTCGGAAATAAAAGGATGTTCCTTAGTTGGCGTTGGAGTACCACACGAGGAATGCAGACCATGAACTTGTAAATTGATCGCAAGACTCAAGGTAGAATAGATGGTAAAGAAGGGTTTCCATCAGATGATATGAACTCTGCAAGATTAAAATGGCAAGTACAATTTTTTGTGAGCCCATGGTGAATAATTAGATAAAATAGCATAACATAAAGAGTAAAAGCAAAAATTACCTGTCGGATAGTAAATTTAATCCATCAAACTTTGCTCGAAAAGGTCACATATGCCTATGACACGCAATAAGCAGAGTAGGTCAAGCAGCAGAGAAGACAAATTGTGGGAATGCCACGTAAACAGAAAAGCTATGATCAAAGAACATATGAGAGGTTATAAAGTTTCATAGATAACTATAAATGAAATATTCAGATGGAGACTCTCTCCCGCAAGGACCATTAAAAAAACTAACATATATTTCAGCTATGAATATAGAAAAATTACAAATCGTTGCAAGTGAATGGCAAATTGTCTTAGTCCTTTAAAAAATAGTCGAGCGCATACAAAAAAAGGATGCCATGCCCCCATGCAGGATCGAACTACAGACCTTCAGTTTACAAGACTGACGCTCTACCACTGAGCTATAGGGGCGAATTTGCCTGTACTACATGAAAAGTTTATTTCTTTATGTAAACCACGATGTTGATTATGTCTGCTGATCGCCCTCGCGGTCTCGGCTCTTCTTTCTCCTTCCCTACCCACCAGTCCACCGCCGCCGCCTCTCCCCCCATCCCCCTCTCCCACCTCCTCCGGCGTCGGCCAGCAAGCAGCCATGGCGAGCCCCGCGCGCATCGACGTGGATAAGCTGAGCGTGGAGCAGCTCAAGGCGCTCAAGGAGCAGACCGATCTGGAGGTCAATCTCCTCCAGGACAGCCTATCCAAGATCCGCACCGCCGCCACCCGCCTCGAGAACGCCACGGCCGCCCTCCACGAGCTCTCCCTCCGCCCCCAAGGCACGGCTCACCGCCTCACCCAACCCTAACCCGCTATTCTCCACAGCGTTCCATCTTCTCGCCCTTTCCGCTGGGGTTTGATTAACCTTTTCTTCTGCGGCTCGGCGTGTGCAGGGAAGAAGCTGCTCGTGCCGCTCACGGCGTCCCTCTACGTGCCCGGCACGCTCGACGACGCCGAGAAGGTCCTCGTCGACGTTGGCACCGGCTACTACATTGAGGTATCTTGCACATGATTGGGTTTGTAATAGTTTACAGCATGTTAGTTTGTTCATCACTACTTCAGCGAATCTCTCAATATGATGATACAAACTGGTCATGAGCTTATGAGCTTCTTCGGATATATAGGGAAAAAGAAACATAGTATTTGCCGGTTATTGGTGACATTTTGATATTCAGGAAAAACACACAATCAACAACACAACATCAAGTTGCCATGAAAGTTCCACTATTTATTGCACCGAAATCATCCAAGCGCTGATTGGCCTGTCTTGTTCCATGTAAAGTTCAGCCTTGTTTGGTGAGGAGAAGCTAATCGTGAAGGTCTCCCAACTTGAACTCTGGCTGCCAGTGATTTGTGGCCCATTGGGTGCTTGGTGAATGAGACATAGTTTAGAACTTGCTCTGTTGCTCATGAGATGCATGTTTTCCTGGCCTGTAATTTAGGTCACTCTTTTAGAACCAAGTGAGCGGCGCAGTACCCTAAGTAAACCATATTTATACACAAATGATACATCTTATTTATTTTTTTATTTTATCTGCCGCCTGTCGTATGATTCTTTTTTCTTGTGTGCAGAAAACTATGACTCAAGGAAAAGAATACTGTGAAAGGAAAATTAATTTGCTGAAGTCCAACTTCGATGAACTACTTGAGGTAATATTGACTGACTGCACCGCTCTTGTAGCTACTCATTTTAGCACAACTGGAGGACAAATGTTAGCCTGTTTTTTGTTAAAATTCTAACTGAATGTGAGTAGAAACACTGAAGATACTGAAGTTCATAAAGCCATTTTGAGCTTGAGTAACTTCTAGTTGAGTGAGGTAGAAATGGTCTCATGACGAAACTTTTAGGAGAAATGTTTTCATTCATCTATGCATGTGTGCTTTAAGCTTGTAACATGCAAACCTTTTGGTTTGGTCGAATTTATCTTATATGCTCAGGTCTTGACTTGTGTTGACATACCAACAGCATTCTTTGTAAAAGTTAATTCTGTGTTGCCAGTTGCCACCAGATTAACCTTAGGCACCATGTCACTGACCAAGTTGATGGGAAGATATAATTCAGTGCCTTCAAATATGATTCGTGTTAGTGCAACTGCTCATCATATTAGTATCAGTTCTTACAAAAAAAACTATCAGTATCGTAATAAAAATTAGGCCTTCGGGTTTCTCTAATTTAAGTTGTAGAATACATGGAGCAATATCTAGGGACGCCATTATTGGCATAGAATGCACCTGGTCACAATAGGTAGCATTACCAATGCTTTGTTATTCCTTTTAAGCATGTTACAAATATGACATTGTGTACCAGTTTACATTAGTTATGCATATTTTGGTCAATCACAAGGTGTGAAATGTGCAATAGTCTGGTGGAATGTAGTACACAACTTCGGGGCTAGCAGCACAAAGCACCAATGTCATTTTGCCAGAAGCTTTTATCATTTGCAGTTGGTGTTACTCTGTTAGCAAACTCCTTTTTATTGTGGCGAATTTTCATCTGGTGATTCTCTGGTACGAACCTAGTATTTGATTATCAGTTGTTTGACAGTGTATGCTGTAATAGGATTGTCTTATATTGATAATGATAGCCACATAAATTGCTAGCTAGTCATCTCTATTTGGAAGGCACAACTTATGTTGAGCTACACTGCGACTCACATCCCCCTCCACTGAACTCAACACTCGGCGCTAAATATGATTATGTGTTATAATTCATGTGTCTGGGCTATTCCTCAACTGCAAGGCACATACCTAACCTGAATGCCGTACAACAACCCCCCTTGGCAGATGATCACTCTATTCTTCATATGCAGATGGCGACCAAAAAGAAGAGCATAGCAGATGAAATGGGCATGTTTCTGCAAGCCAAGCTGAGGCAGGCATCACCGAGCTCGAGTTCGTGAGAGCGGAATGCGCGCCCTGTCCCTTGCTTTGTTGCCTTGTTGGAGCGCCGGGGTGGTTCGCTCACTCGCAGCCCTCAGGGAACATAGGAGGTTCTTTAGCTGTTTTGGCCGTGTGTGCAAGGTTCTCTGAGATGATTTACTGAAACAGCCTGCTCCATCGTCAGACTTCATCCTCGAGTAATTTGGAATTCGGTATCAAACGTGTGTGTCTTGGATGCACAATCTGCTTTAATGGCTTTGACAATCAATTATGAGTTTGTTGCATTTTCATGTCTGGATGCTTGGTTTTGTTTTTGCATGCTGTTGTTGCTTTTCCTGGTACTTGTTGAAACCGTCATATATGGTGTAAAAAGTACTTATACTCGTGCATGCATTTGCCACCATGTGTACCACTAAGTTGGGAATGTTAAAACAAAAATCCCTGGTTACTATGTTTACAAATACAGTATGAGGAAGAACCACATGGACACAAATTATTTCCATGGATTGCCTATGGGCAGATTAAACACCAAGGACAATATGACAACTAAAACCTCCAGTCAAACCCATCATGATTTGCCCAGCGCTGGAGTCCATCCATCATACCCTGCAGAAATGCTCAATGGTTTTGAGGAAGTTATTAAATGTCCATCGAACAGCCCTCCGAGAACCAACATGTGCACGCTCGAATCTGCTGACCAATATCGCTACTGAGGTGCGTACATGGGCGTCTTGTGTTCCCAATCAAGAACACAGCCATCTTGTTTGTTCTGGGTGGACAAGCTGGCTGCTTAGCCACAGCTCTTACATTCCTCTGCTTCTATATCCTTTTTGTCTTCCTCTCACCAGCAAGCTTCAAGCTTGATTGGAAATAAACCTTGTAAACTTCCACTTCCAGCGCAGGGAAGGAATGCCACGTCTTATACCAGTATAAAAATCGCGTAAAGTTCTATGATACGTTACATTCTAAAACACATATGCATAATCAAAATGATATACACATGAAGGTTGACAGCTTGTTCACAGTAATATAAAAGGTTCACAGACTACTCAACAATAAAGAAAACATGAAGGTTCAAGGCTCATTCGTTCAACTGATACAGAGAGAATTCAAACTAGTAGATAAAAATCACAACACTAGCGGTTATTCACAGCTCGGAAGCGAGATATGATGGCATCGTCCTTCACCTGCCCAAAGGTTTCACGTTCAAGACATGTAACCAAGCAATCATTCGCGCATTGCTCCGATAGCTTGTTTACCGCCTTATTGTTCACGTAATTCACTGAAGACAGGTCCCTCTCATCACTGGCAGTAGCTACAGGAAGGATCAGCACCAACCTGAGAAGCCTGTAGACAATGTTGTAAACACGGTCCTTCCTTGTTTCGACAAGCTTGATAGAAAGCTCCGCAAGAGTCTTCACTTCTCTAAACCTTTTGTCCAGACGCAGATCATCAACGAAGTTTGAAAGTTGGAAGGGAAGATGCAACAACTCAGACTGTGAAAAATCCTCGGGATAAAAGTGGGCAAGCTTAACCAGCTTTTCCTCATCATAAGCAGCAAATGAGTCGGCGGGATTGAAAGCTGCCATGCAAATCAGTAACTCCGTGTTGACCTCATCAAACATGCCATCAAGTTCTCGAAGTTGACTATCAATGACATCCAAAAACATATCAACGTGGTAGTAATGAAGATTCGTGGCCTTTTCGTAGAACTTTGGAGATCTCCCGATCGGGTCATACAAACCATCCATGTCCACAAGTTCGATGTCATGTTTCACACAAAAAGAGGTGACCTTCTGAAGAAAACTTTCCCATTCACCATCTTCCCACAGTAACTGCAACAGTTTCTTTGTCACGCTAACAAGATTGATAGCATTAACAATATCTTGATCCCTCTTTTGCAAAGCACTGCATAAGTCATCTGTATACTCAAATATAGTTTGCAGCAAGTGTGCTATAAAGACAAACTCAAATGTCTCGAATGCATAAGACACCTGTTGAGCTCGTAGTGATTTTATGCCATTATGCTCATCCCCAATCGTACAGAGAATTTCCTAAATTGCAGGATATAAAGAGATAACATGCATCACATTTTCATAGCAGGATCCCCGAGGAGTATCACAGGGTGTTCCCAGGCTCTCTCGATCAAGATCATATTCAGCTTCAGTTTCTTCCAGTTCAAATGTTTCGATAATATACTCAGCTTGAGCTACTCCAAGCATTCGTATCTTTTCACAGCACATCACAAGAAAATCCATCAAATATTGAAGGTGATAAAAGAACCAACCGCCATGAACATTCTGCTTAGCAACAGCAACCATATTTACCTGAAGTTGATGGGCAAAGCAATGGACATAATAAGCAGAAGGGGACTCGTCCACAATTATTTTCTTCAAAGCATTATGATAACCCTTCATGGCACAAGCCCCATCATATCCCAGCCCACGGACCCTAGAAAAGCTCAAAGAGTGTGCCATAAGAAGATTCTGAATTGTTGTTTTAATTGTCAAAGGGGTAGTGTCTTCAACTCCGACGATGCCGAGGAACCTTTCCACGGCCATTCCTTTTGTACCAACATAATGCAGGCAAAGGGCCAATTGTTCCTGTTGTTCCATATCGCGAGATTCATAAACAAGCACCGCGAAATAACCATCACCAAGATCTTCAATGATGAGCCTAGTAGTTTCTTCGGCACAAGCGTTGATGAGTTGCTCATGTGCCTTTTGGTCCAACAGCTCGCTGCTTCTTGGAGCATCCTTCAGGTCCACCCTTTTAACTCCTTCAACACTCTCTGCCAGCCAATCCACAAGCTCAAGAAAATTCCCTGCATTACCTTCATTTTCAAGATGTCCATGGACTGGCAAGCCTTGCTGCAAGATGAACCTCAGGCACTGGACTGAAGTTTTCAAACGGGACAAATATAGAGCCTCAGCCTCGGCCTGCAACTGCTTAGCGTTTGAAGCAATGGACTCGTCGTCACCAGATTTATCATCCTCCGGTACGACCCTCAGCCCATCTGACGGGGAAGGATTGCCTTGGTTCCGAGACCGGCTTTCAACTCCAATCGGTGCGGGTTTCGGCGTCGAGGTGGAGGCAATCTTGCTTTTCTTGGAAGCTCTATCCCACAACGTTTTCAAATTCATGCTCTTCTTCATTTCTCACAGTCCCGCTGAACCTCTAAATCTTTGATGCCTACACGAAATAAAGTGGCAAGAAAAGAGAGCAATGAACTCACCAGCTGATCGTTTGAACATTCACAGGTTCTACTCCGATTAGAAACTGGGAACTGAAAACTAGATTGGAGAACTCACGGCACGGCCGAGGCGGGATTGGGGATTTGGCGAGTGTCGTCCGGTGGCCGCACCCGCAATGCTTCCCGCTGGATGGCTGTGTGGAAGGTCGCGCCGCGCCACCGATTCCGTCGTCGGGGGCGTCGGGGGTAGGCTGTAGGCCTGTAGCGAGTAGCCGGCGGCGCGCGACGTGCTAGGTGCTACAGTTGGAGGGAAGCCGTCGGGTGGCTTTGCGGATTGCGCCGCCTGCTCGTCTCGCGCCTCTCTGTGTCTGTCTCTGGGCGCGTGCGTGTGGGCTCGTTCAGGCCAGGCCAAGCGCGCAAAACTGCAAGACGCACAGAATTGAGAGATGGGCCAAACCTAACAGCAACTCCAATGCGGCCCATTTCGTCCGAGCGCGTCCGTTTTGGGTCGGCGCAGACAGAAAAGTCGGCCCAACGCGCCGACCCAAACGGACGCGCATCCATTTTTCGTCCGTCTGACGACTCATTCCCAATTCAATTTTGAGCTTCATCTGCGTCGGCGCGGACACAAAGCGGACGCGCGCGGCGCCCGCCTACTCCTCCCTGTGGCCCGTTAGTCGGTGGCACATTGGTCATCCTCTTCCATTCCAACAGCAAACCCTCGCCCACCTCCTTCGTCGTCGACGCCGCCGCCCATTTTCCGGTGCCTCTGCCAGTTGTTGGTGACGCAACACCCCCCTCCTCCCCCTACAATGCCGCCACCTCCCACGTCGCCGCCACCGCCGTCTCGCCGCCGGGGATCCGAAAGCTTCCCACCCCCACTCCCCGACACAGCCGCGACCAAGAAGCCGCCTCGCCGCCCCGCCGATGAGGAGGAGGAGATCTTGGCTGCCGTGTTGGTCCATCACCACCTCAATAGCCAGCGGCCGTTATTCTGTGGCTCCATTCCAAGGCACCTTCCGGCGTTGAATCGCAACCAAGAAAGCGGGTATTTCCTTCTTTGGAAGCACTACTTTGACACAATGACCCGTTATTCAAACATCAAAAATTCCGCCGCCATTTCCGTATGAGTAGGCATCTTTTCAACCGTATTAGAGAGGGGGTGGTCGGCTACATGACTATTTCGAGTGCAAAGAGGATGCCCTTGGAAATTGGCTTCTCCTCTTATCATAAATGCACTTCAGCCATCCGGATGCTTGCATACGGAGTGCCCGGTGATCTCATTAACGAGTATATCCGTATGAGCGAGTCTACATGCCTAGACTCCATGTATAAGTTCTGCAAGGCCGTGATTGCTGTGTTTGGCCCTGAGTACTTGAGAGAGCCGACTCCTCAAGATACAACCCACTTGTTGGAGATGAATGCCAGCAGGGGCTTCCCAGGGATGCTTGGCAGCATAGACTGCATGCACTGGGAGTGGAAGAACTACCCTTCTGCTTGGCAAAGGCAGTATAAGGGCCATGTTAGGGCTTGCACTATCATACTTGAGGCCGTGGCATCTCAAAATCTCTGGATCTGGCACTCTTTCTTCGGCATGGCCGGATCACACAATGATATCAACGTGCTTCAACGCTCGCGCGGTGTTTGCAAGGCTTGCTGAAGGCAACAACCCACTGGTGAATGTTACCATCAACGGCCACAACTACGACAAATGATACTACCTAGGTGACGGTATCTATTCTCGGTGGACCATTATTGTGAAGACAATCCCCAACCCTGTTGGAGAGAAGAGGAAAAGGTTTGCCCAAGAGCAAGAGAGTGTAGGAAGGACGTCGAGCGTGCCTATGGTGTTTTGCAATCTCGATGGGGCATCGTTCGGTATCCTGCTAGGACTTGGAGCATGAAGAAGTTGTGGGAGATGATGACTGCTTGTGTGATCATGCACAATATGATCGTAGAAGATGAGCGTCCAGAACGTATCTACGATTAAGGGTTTCAGTTTCATGATGAGAATGTTGTGCCTGAGCATGGAGGAGTGATGTCTACTATGCAACCTTCTTCTTGTAGACGTTGTTGGGCCTCCAAGTGCAGAGGTTTGTAGGACAGTAGCAAATTTCCCTCAAGTGGATGACCTAAGATTTATCAATCCGTAGGAGGCGTAGGGTGAAGATGGTCTGTCTCAAGCAACCCTGCAACCAAAGAACAAAGAGTCTCTTGTGTCCCCAACACATCCAATACAATGGTAAATTATATAGGTGCACTAGTTCGGCGAAGAAATGGTGATACAAGTGCAATATGGATAGTAGATAATGGTTTTGTAATCTGAAAATATAAAAACAGCAAGGTAACTAATGATAAAAGTGAGCACAAACGGTATTGCAATGCGTTGAAACAAGGCCTAGGGTTCATACTTTCACTAGTGCAAGTCCTCTCAACAATAATAACATAATTGGATCACATAACTATCCCTCAACATGCAACAAAGAGTCACTCCAAAGTCACTAATAGCGGAGAGCAAACGAAAATATTATGGTAGGGTACGAAACCACCTCAAAGCTATTTTTTCCAATCAATTCGTTGGGCTATTCCTATAGGTGTCACAAACAGCCCTAGAGTTTGTACTAGAATAACACCTTAAGACACAAATCAACCAAAACCCTAATGTCACCTCAAGTATCCATGGGTATGATTATACGATATGCATCACACAATCTCAGATTTATCTATTCAACCAACACATAGAACCTCAAAGAGTGCCCCAAAATTTCTACCGGAGAGTCAAGACGAAAACATGTGCCAACCCCTATGCATAGGTTCATGGGCGGAACCCGCAAGTTGATCACCAAAACATACATCAAGTGAATCACGTGATATCCCATTGTCACCACAGATACGCACGACAAGACATACATTAAGTGTTCTCAAATCTTTAAAGACTTGATCCGACAAGATAACTTCAAAGGGGAAACTCAATCCATTACAAGAGAGTAGAGGGGGAGAAACATCATAAGATCCAACTATAATAGCAAAGCTCGCGATACATCAAGATCGTGCCAAATCAAGAACACGAGAGAGAGACCAAACACATAGCTACTGGTACATACCCTTAGCCCCGAGGGAGAACTACTCCCTCCTCATCATGGAGAGCACCGGTATGATGAAGATGGCCACCGGTGAGGGTTCCCCCCTCCGGCAGGGTGCCGGAACGGGTCTAGATTGGTTTTTGGTGGCTACGGAGGCTTCTGGCAGCGGAACTCCTGATCTATTCTGCTCCCCGATAGTTTTAGGGTATATGGATATATATAGGTGGAAGAAATACATCAGGGGAGCCATGAGGGCCCACGAGGGTGGAGGGTGCGCCCAGGGGGGTGGGCGCGCCCCCTGCCTCGTGCTCTCCTTGTTGATCCCCTGACGTGCACTCCAAGCCTCCTGTATTGCTTTCTTTCCAAAAATAACTTTTCCGAAGGTTTCATTCCGTTTGGACTCCGTTTGTTATTCCTTTTCTGCGAAATACTGAAACAAGGGAAAAACAGAAACTGGCACTGGGCTCTGGGTTAATAGGTTAGTCTCAAAAATAATATAAAAGTGTATAATAAAGCCCGTAAACATCCAAAACAGATAATATAATAGCATGGAACGATCAAAAATTATAGATACGTTGGAGACGTATCAAGGAGTGGCAACGTTTGAACAGTTCATCCAATTTCATCATGAAATGCGTGATTAGGAAACTCACATGCAGCTGCAAAATGATTTGGTCGAGTATATGTTGGCTCATGTTGGCAACCAATAGATGTATCCTTTTTATTTGGCTTGTAAAACTATGTGAGACCAATTTAATTTATATTCGGGTTTGTAAAACTATGCTTTATATTTGGTTGTGAAAAATATGCTTCCGTGTGAAACTATATATTTGCTTGTGAAATATGCAAAGTGTTCATTGAAAATAGAGGCCAACCGGCCACGCCGGCAAATATGGGTCGACGTGTTGGGCATACTGCCAACCTATATCAAAAAGAGGGTGGACACCGAGCGGACGGTCGACTCAAACGAACAAAAAGCAGACAAATGCGCTGTCCGTTTGGGTCGACACGTTGGAGTTGCTCTAAAAGCTCAGGGGAGTGAAGGGCATCAGGGATACGGCCCATTCTTTAGAAAGAGGCCTGATTTGCTTAGTACTTCTGCATTTTGCTGAGTTGAGTTGGGTGATTTCTATTTTTTGTTGCTGAGTTGGGCATCCGAGCGTTGACTCTCAAACCATACACTGCATCCGTCCGCAAACAGAAGAGACCAGTCCCCAAACACAAATACAGGAGTCGGCCATCCAAAGCTATTAGCATACATTTAAAATTGGCTTTCAACAGACCAGGCGACTTTCATCTAAACCAGAGCACATTTTTAATTAAAAAACAACCGGACCAAAACCTAGCATACCTAGCATATGGCGGCGCCCGTCCCAGACGTTCTTGTTGTTCTCTTCCGACGATCACCGAACTCAGCTCGCCGTCTCCACGAGTGGTGGCAATAAAACCCCTGAAGTGAATGTCTGGTCGCCAACGAGGAAGAGTAGAACATAAGAGATGGGATGGCTCACTTGGGACTCGAGGCCCCGCCGCCTCCATGCCCTACTCATCCTCGTCGGAGTCTGCGACCTATCCATCATCAGTGGACGTGAGGTCCACGATAGACGTGGAGGGGCGGCATGCTCATCATCTCACTGGGGCGACCAAAATCTGTTTGACGGCATGTAGGACGGGCAATTGTTATTGTTCTCGTCCGCAATCACCAGAGCAGTCAACGTGTCCGTCTACACTGCCAGTGCCGCCAATGCATCCGGCTATGCCACCTGTACGTTGCAAGTGACGTTTTGTCTGCCTGTGGCCTTGTAGAGCACATGCGGCTCAGCGAGAAGTTAGAGTTCACTGCGACCATGGCCACCACGGCTTCCTCGGCCGCGTGCTCGCTATAGATCTTGCCCTCTGTCCTACTCAAGGATGAATAGGTTGTATCGCTGCTCCTCATGCGCCTGCTGGAACACCGACATAGGCGTCGGTGCCGACTACTCCTCCATCATGGTGGCGTAGAAGTGCGTCTGCATCTACTCCATCGTCAGGCTGACATGCATCAGCGCGGGCTGCGGCATGGAGTCATTGTTGGAGCCGGTCTCCATCGTGGGGTCATCGTCAGAGAGCTGGCCAACACGTCGGCATCTATCTATGTGGCACGACGGCTCTTCCACAACGTGTTTCCTCTCGCGCTCATGGTGGATGTTGTAGGCAATTGTTGCATGGAAAACAAAACAAAATTCTACGCACACGCATTGGTCTATCCATGGAGATGCATAGCAACGCTAGGGCGAGAGTGTGTCTACGTACCCTCATAGACCATAAGCAGAAGCGTTAAACAATGCGGTTGATGTAGTCGAACTTCTTCGCGCTCCAACCTATCAAGTACCGAACGCACGACACCTCCGCGTTCTGCACACGTTCAACTTGATGACATCCTCCACCTTCTTGATCCAGCAAGACGGCGAGGTAGTAGATGAGTTTCGACAGCATGACAGCGTGGTGACGGTGATGGTGAAGTGATATCCACAGGGCTTCGCCCAAGCACTACGAAAATATGACCGGGTTGTAAACGGTGGAGGGGGAGCCGCACTTGGCTAAGGGATTGATGTGCTTGTGCTAGGCGCCCCCTCCCACATATATATAGGTGGGAGGGAGGGAGGAGGAGCCAAAGAAGGCGTCGAAGTAGGAGGAATCCTACTTGGGGTCCCTCCCAAGCCACTTCCCCTTTCCTTATTTGGAGTGCGGGGAAAGGCAGGGAAGGATCCACCCCCTTCCTTTCTCCCATGAGAGCGAAAGGCACAAAGGGCTAGCCCTCCCCTTTTCCTTCCCTAGGGCTGGCCAAACAAGGGAGGGGGTGCACCACCCCCTTGTGGGCTGGTTTGTCCCTTCCTTTGGCCCATAAGGCCCATAACTTGCCGGGAGGTGTCCGGAACCCCTCCCGGTGACCTGATTCCTTCCCGGTACGTCCGGAAACACTTCCGGTGTCCAAATATCATCGTCCTATACATCAATCTTTATCTCTCGACCATTTCAAGACTCCTCGTCATGTCTGTGATCTCATCCGAGACTCCGAACAACATTCGGGCACCAACACATATAACTCATATAACAGTATATCGTCAATGAACGTTAAGCGTGCAGACCCTACGGGTTCGAGAACTATGTAGACATGACCGAGACACCTCTCCGGTCAATAACCAATAGCGGAACCTGTATGCCCATATTGGATCCTACATATTCTACGAAGATCTTTATCAGCCGAACCGTTAAAACAACATACGTAATTCCCTTTATCCATTGATGTCTACTACACAACCTTCTTCTTGTAGATGTTGTTGGGCCTCCAAGTGCAGAGGTTTGTAGGACAGTAGCAAATTTCCCTCAAGTGGATGACCTGAGGTTTATCAATCCGTGGGAGGCGTAGGATGAAGATGGTCTCTCTCAAGCAACCCTGCAACCAAATAACAAAGAGTCTCTTGTGTCCCCAACACACGCAATACAATGGTAAATTGTATAGGTGCACTAGTTCGACGAAGAGATGGTGATACAAGTGCAATATGGATGGTAGATATAGGTTTTTGTAATCTGAAAATATAAAAACAGCAAGGTAACTAATGATAAAAGTGAGCACAAACGGTATTGCAATGCGTCGAAACAAGGCCTAGGGTTCATACTTTCACTAGTGCAAGTCCTCTCAACAATAATAACATAATTCGATCACATAAATATCCCTCAACATGCAACAAAGAGTCACTCCAAAGTCACTAATAGCGGAGAGCAAACGAAAAGATTATGGTAGGGTACGAAACCACCTCAAAGCTATTTTTTCCAATCAATCCGTTGGGCTATTCCTATAGGTGTCACAAACAGCCCTAGAGTTTGTACTAGAATAACACCTTAAGACACAAATCAACCAAAACCCTAATGTCACCTCAAGTATCCGTGGGTATGATTATACGATATGCATCACACAATCTCAGATTCATCTATTCAACCAACACATAAAACCTCAAAGAGTGCCCCAAAATTTCTACCGGAGAGTCAAGACGAAAACGTGTGCCAACCCCTATGCATAGGTTCATGGGCGGGACCCGCAAGTTGATCACCAAAACATACATCAAGTGAATCACGTGATATCCCATTGTCACCACAGATACGCACGGCAAGACATACATTAAGTGTTCTCAAATCTTTAAAGACTCAATCCGATAAGATAACTTCAAAGGGGAAACTCAATCCATTACAAGAGAGTAGAGGGGGAGAAACATCATAAGATCCAACTATAATAGCAAAGCTCGCGATACATCAAGATCGTGCCAAATCAAAAACAAGAGAGAGAGAGAGAGATCAAACACATAGCTACTGGTACATACCCTCAGCCCCGAGGGAGAACTACTCCCTCCTCATCATGGAGAGCACCGGTATGATGAAGATGGCCACCGGTGAGGGTTCCCCCCTCCGGCAGGGTGCCGGAACGGGTCTAGATTGGTTTTTGGTGGCTACGGAGGCTTCTGGCGGCGGAACTCCCGATCTATTCTGCTCCCCGATAGTTTTAGGGTATATGGATATATAGGTGGAAGAAATACATCAGGGGAGCCATGAGGGCCCACGAGGGTGGAGGGTGCGCCCAGGGGGGTGGGCGCGCCCCCTGCCTCGTGCTCTCCTTGTTGATCCCCTGACGTGCACTCCAAGCCTCCTGTATTGCTTTCTTTCCAAAATTAACTTTTTCGAAGGTTTCATTCCGTTTGGACTCCGTTTGTTATTCCTTTTCTGCGAAACACTGAAACAAGGGAAAAACAGAAACTGGCACTAGGCTCTGGGTTAATAGGTTAGTCTCAAAAATAAT
This sequence comes from Triticum dicoccoides, assembly GCF_002162155.2. Classification (NCBI taxonomy): domain Eukaryota; kingdom Viridiplantae; phylum Streptophyta; class Magnoliopsida; order Poales; family Poaceae; genus Triticum; species Triticum dicoccoides. The sequence continues at coordinate 305,373,166 of NC_041380.1, read as the reverse complement.
ATAAAAGTGTATAATAAAGCCCATAAACATCCAAAACAGATAATATAATAGCATGGAACAATAAAAAATTATAGATACGTTGGAGACGTAGCAAGGAGCGGCAACGTTTGAACAGTTCACCCAATTTCATCATGAAATGCGTGATTGGGAAACTCACATGCAGCTGCAAAATGATTTGGTCGAGTATATGTTGGCTCATGTTCGCAACCAATAGATGTATCCTTTTTATTTGGCTTGTAAAACTATGTGAGACCAATTTAATTTATATTCGGGTTTGTAAAACTATGCTTTATATTTGGTTGTGAAAAATATGCTTCCGTGTGAAACTATATATTTGCTTGTGAAATATGCAAAGTGTTCATTGAAAATAGAGGCCAACCGGCCACGCCGGCAAATATGGGTCGACGCGTTGGGCGTACTGCCAAGCTATATCAAAAAGAGGGCGGACACCGAGCGGATGGTCGACACAAACGAACAAAAAGCAGACAAATGCGCTGTCCGTTTGGGTCGACGCGTTGGAGTTTCTCTAAAAGCTCAGGAGAGTGAAGGGCATCAGGGATACGGCCCATTCTTTAGAAAGAGGCCTGATTTGCTTAGTACTTCTGCATTTTGCTGAGTTGAGTTGGGTGATTTCTAATTTTTGTTGCTGAGTTGGGCATACGAGCGTTGACTCTCAAACCATACACTGCATCCGTCCGCAAACAGAAGAGACCAGTCCCCAAAAACAAATACAGGAGTCAGCCATCCAAAGCTATTAGCATACATTTAAAATCGGCTTTCAACAGACCAGGCAACTTTCATCTAAACCAGAGCACATTCATTACATTTTTGACATTTTTAATTAACAAACAACCGGACCAAAACCTAGCATACCTAGCATATGGCGGCGCCCGTCCCAGACGTTCTTATTGTTCTCTTCCGACGATCACCGAACTCAGCTCGCCGTCTCCATGAGCGGTGGCAATAAAACCCGTGAATTGAATGTGCGGTCGCCAGCGAGGAAGAGTAGAACATAAGAGATGGGATGGCTCACTTGGGACTCGAGGCCCCGCCGCCTCCATGCCCTACTCATCCTCATCGGAGTCTGCGACCTGTCCATCATCAGTGGACCTGAGGTCCACGATGGACGTGGAGGGGCGGCATGCTCGTCATCTCACTGGGGCGACCAAAATCTGTTTGACGGCATGTAGGACGGGCAGTTGTTATTTTTCTCGTCCGCAATCACCAGAGCAGTCAATGTGTCCGTTTGCACTGCCAGTGCCGCCAATGCATCCGGCTATGCCACCTGTATGTTGCAAGCGACGCTTTGTCTGCATGTGGCCTTGTAGAGCACATGCGGCTCAGCGAGAAGTTGGAGTTCACTGTGACCATGGCCGCCACGGCTTCCTCGGTCGCGTGCTCGCTATAGATCTTGCCCTCCGTCCTACTCAAGGAGGAATAGGTTGTATCGCTGCTCCTCATGCGCCTGCTGGAACACCGACATAGGCGTCGGTGCCGACTACTCCTCCATCATGGTGGCATAGAAGTTCGTCTGCATCTACTCCATTGTCAGGCTGACATGCATCAGCGCGGGCTGCGGCATGGAGTCGTTGTTGGAGCCGGTCTCCATCATGGGGTCGTCGTCAGAGAGCTGGCCAACATGTCGGCATCTATCTGTCTAGCACGGCGGCTCTTCCACAACATGTTTCCGCTCGCGCTCATGGTGGATGTTGTAGGGAATTGTTGCATGGAAAACAAAAAAAAATTCTACGCACACGCAATGGTCTATCCATGGAGAGGCATAGCAACGCTAGGGCGACAGTGTGTCTACGTACCCTCATAGACCATAAGCAGAAGCGTTAAACAATGTGGTTGATGTAGTCGAACTTCTTCGCGCTCCAACCTATCAAGTACCGAACGCGCGACACCTCTGCGTTCTGCACACGTTCAGCTTTATGACATCCTCCACCTTCTTGATCCAGCAAGACGGCGAGGTAGTAGATGAGTTTCGACATCATGACAGCATGGTGACGGTGATGGTGAAGTGATATCCATAGGGCTTCGCCCAAGCACTACGAAAATATGACCGGGTTGTAAACAGTGGAGGGGGAGCCGCACATGGCTAAGGGATTGATGTGCTTGTGCTAGGCGCCCCCTCCCACATATATATAGGTGGGAGGGAGGGAGGAGGAGCCAAAGGAGGTGTTGAAGTAGGAGGAATCCTACTTGGGGTCCCTCCCAAGCCGCGCCCCCTTTCCTTATTTGGAGTGCGGGGAAAGGCAGGGAAGGGTGCCCCCCCTTTCCTTTCTCCCATGAGAGCGAAAGGCACAAAGGGCTAGCCCTCCCCTTTTCCTTCCCTAGGGCTGGCCAAACAAGGGAGGGGGTGCACCACCCCCTTGTGGGCTGGTTTGTCCCCTCATTTGGCCTATAAGGCCCATAACTTGCCGGGGGGTGTCCGGAACCCCTCCCGGTGACCTGATTCCTTCCCGGTATGTCCGGAAACACTTCCGTTGTCCAAATATCATCGTCCTATATATCAATCTTTATCTCTCGACCATTTCAAGACTCCTCGTCATGTCTGTGATCTCATCCGGGACTCCGAACAACATTCAGGCACCAACACATATAACTCATATAACAGTATATCGTCAATGAACATTAAGCGTGCGGACCCTACGGGTTCGAGAACTATGTAGACATGACCGAGACACCTCTCCAGTCAATAACCAATAGCGGAATCTGTATGCCCATATTGGATCCTACATATTCTACGAAGATCTTTATCGGTCGAACCGTTATAACAACATACGTAATTCCCTTTATCCATTGATGTCTACTACACAACCTTCTTCTTGTAGACGTTGTTGGGCCTCCAAGTGCAGAGGTTTGTAGGACAGTAGCAAATTTCCCTCAAGTGGATGACCTGAGGTTTATCAATCCGTGGGAGGCGTAGGATGAAGATGGTCTCTCTCAAGCAACCCTGCAACCAAATAACAAAGAGTCTCTTGTGTCCCCAACACACCCAATACAATGGTAAATTGTATAGGTGCACTAGTTCGATGAAGAGATGGTGATACAAGTGCAATATGGATGGTAGATATAGGTTTTTGTAATCTGAAAATATAAAAACAGCAAGGTAACTAATGATAAAAGTGAGCACAAGCGGTATTGCAATGCGTCGAAACAAGGCCTAGGGTTCATACTTTCACTAGTGCAAGTCCTCTCAACAATAATAACATAATTGGATCACATAACTATCCCTCAACATGCAACAAAGAGTCACTCCAAAGTCACTAATAGCGGAGAGCAAACGAAAAGATTATAGTAGGGTACGAAACCACCTCAAAGCTATTTTTTCCAATCAATCCGTTGGGCTATTCCTATAGGTGTCACAAACAGCCCTAGAGTTCATAGTAGAATAACACCTTAAGACACAAATCAACCAAAACCCTAATGTCACATAGATACTCCAATGTCACCTCAAGTATCCGTGGGTATGATTATACGATATGCATCACACAATCTCATATTCATCTATTCAACCAACACATAGAACCTCAAAGAGTGCGCCAAAATTTCTACCGGAGAGTCAAGACGAAAACGTGTGCCAACCCCTATGCATAGGTTCATGGGCGGAACTCGCAAGTTGATCACCAAAACATACATCAAGTGAATCACGTGATATCCCATTGTCACAACAGATACGCATGGCAAGACATACATTAAGTGTTCTCAAATCTTTAAAGACTCAATCCGATAAGATAACTTCAAAGGGGAAACTCAATCCATTACAAGAGAGTAGAGGGGGAGAAACATCATAAGATCCAACTATAATAGCAAAGCTCGCGATACATCAATACCGTGCCAAATCAAGAACACGAGAGAGAGAGAGAGAGAGATCAAACACATAGCTACTGGTACATACCCTCAGCCCCGAGGGAGAACTACTCCCTCCTCATCATGGAGAGCACCGGTATGATGAAGATGGCCACCGGTGAGGGTTCCCCCCTCCGGCAGGGTGCCGGAACGGGTCTAGATTGGTTTTTGGTGGCTACGGAGGCTTCTGGCGGCGGAACTCCCGATCTATTCTGCTCCCCGATAGTTTTAGGGTATATGGATATATATATATATATATAGGTGGAAGAAATACATCAGGGGAGCCACGAGGGCCCACGAGGGTGGAGGGTGCGCCCAGGGGGGTTGGGCGCGCCCCCTGCCTCGTGATCTCCTTGTTGATCCCCTAACGTGCACTCCAAGCCTCCTGTATTGCTTTCTTTCCAAAAATAACTTTTCCGAAGGTTTCATTCCAGTTGGACTCCGTTTGTTATTCTTTTTCTGCGAAACACTGAAACAAGGGAAAAACAGAAACTGGCACTGGGCTCTGGGTTAATAGGTTAGTCTCAAAAATAATATAAAAGTGTATAATAAAGCCCATAAACATCCAAAATAGATAATATAATAGCATGGAACAATCAAAAATTATAGATACGTTGGAGACGTATCAAGGAGCGACAATGTTTGAACAATGCACCCAATTTCATCATGAAATGCGTGATTGGGAAACTCACATGCAGCTGCAAAATGATTTGGTCGAGTATATGTTGGCTCATGTTGGAACCAATAGATGTATCCTTTTTATTTGGCTTGTATAACTATGTGAGACCAATTTAATTGATATTCGGGTTTGTAAAACTATGATTTATATTTGGTTTTGAAAAATATGCTTCCGTGTGAAACTATATATTTGCTTGTGAAATATGCAAAGTGTTCATTGAAAATAGAGGCCAACCGGCCACGCTGACAAATATGGGTCGACGCGTTGGGCGTACTGCCAACCTATATCAAAAAGAGGGCAGACACCGAGCGGACGGTCGACTCAAACGAACAAAAAGCAGACAAATGCGCTGTCTGTTTGGTTCGACGCGTTGGAGTTGCTCTAAAAGCTCAGGGGAGTGAAGGGCATCAGGGATACGGCCCATTCTTTAGAAAGAGGCCTGATTTGCTTAGTACTTCTACATTTTGCTGAGTTGAGTTGGGTGATTTCTAATTTTTGTTGCTGAGTTGGGCATCCGAGCGTTGACTCTCAAACCATACACTGCATCCGTCCGCAAACAGAAGAGACCAGTCCCCAAACACAAATACAGGAGTCGGCCATCCAAAGCTATTAGCATACATTTAAAACCGGCTTTCAACAGACCAGGCGACTTTCATCTAAACCAGAGCACATTCATTACATTTTTGACATTTTTAATTAAAAAACAACTGGACCAAAACCTAGCATACCTAGCATATGGCGGCGCCCGTCCCAGACGTTCTTGTTGTTCTCTTCTGACGATCACCGAACTCAGCTCGCCGTCTCCATGAGCGGTGGCAATAAAACCCGTGACGTGAATGTGCGGTCGCCAGCGAGGAAGAGTAGAACATAAGAGATGGGATGGCTCACTTGGGACTCGAGGCCCCGCCGCCTCCATGCCCTACTCATCCTCGTCGGAGTCTGCGACCTGTCCATCATCAGTGGACGTGATGTCCACGATGGACGTGGAGGGGCGGCATGCTCGTCATCTCACTGGGGCGACCAAAATCTATTTGACGGCATGTAGGACGGGCAGTTGTTATTGTTCTTGTACGCAATCACCAGAGCAGTCAACGTGTCCGTCTGCACTGACAGTGCCGCCAATGCGTCCGGCTATGCCACCTGTACGTTGCAAGCGACGCTTTGTCTGCATGTGGCCTTGTAGAGCACATGCGGCTCGGCGAGAAGTTGGAGTTCACTGTGACCAAGGCCGCCACGGCTTCCTCGGTCGCGTGCTCGCTATAGATCTTGCCCTCCGTCCTACTCAAGGAGGAATAGGTTGTATTGCTGCTCCTCATGCGCCTGCTGGAACACCGACATAGGCGTCGGTGCCGACTACTCCTCCATCATGGTGGCATAGAAGTTAGTCTGCATCTACTCCACTGTCAGGCTGACATGCATCAGCGCGGGCTGCGGCATGGAGTCGTTGTTGGAGCCGGTCTCCATCATGGGGTCGTCGTCAGAGAGCTGGCCAACATGTCGGCATCTATCTGTCTGGCACGGCGGCTCTTCCACAACGTGTTTCCGCTCGCGCTCATGGTGGAGGTTGTAGGGAATTGTTGCATGGAAAACAAAACAAAATTCTACGCACACGCAATGGTCTATCCATGGAGATGCATAGCAACGCTAGGGCGAGAGTGTGTCTACGTACCCTCATAGACCATAAGCACAAGTGTTAAACAATGCGGTTGATGTAGTCGAACTTCTTCGCGCTCCAACCTATCAAGTACCGAACGCACGGCACCTCCGCGTTCTGCACACGTTCAGCTTTATGACATCCTCCACCTTCTTGATCCAGCAAGACGGCGAGGTAGTAGATGAGTTTCGACATCATGACAGCATGGTGACGGTGATGGTGAAGTGATATCCACAGGACTTCGCCCAAGCACTACGAAAATATGACCAGGTTGTAAATGGTGGAGGGGGAGCCGCACATGGCTAAGGGATTGATGTGCTTGTGCTAGGCGCCCCCTCCCACATATATATAGGTGGGAGGGAGGGAGGAGGAGCCAAAGGAGGTGTCGAAGTAGGAGGAATCCTACTTGGGGTCCCTCCCAAGCCGCGCCCCCTTTCCTTATTTGGAGTGCGGGGAAAGGCAGGGAAGGGTGCCCCCCCCCCTTTCCTTTCTCCCATGAGAGCGAAAGGCACAAAGGGCTAGCCCTCCCCTTTTCCTTCCCTAGGGCTGGCCAAACAAGGGGGGGGGTGCACCACCCCCTTGTGGGCTGGTTTGTCCCCTCCATTGGCCCATAAGGCCCATAACTTGCCGGGGGTGTCCGGAACCCCTCTGGGTGACCTGATTCCTTCCCGGTATGTCCGGAAACACTTCCGGTGTCCAAATATCATCGTCCTATATATCAATCTTTATTTCTCGACCATTTCAAGACTCCTCATCATGTCTATGATCTCATCCGGGACTCCGAACAACATTCGGGCACCAACACATATAGCTCATATAACAATATATCGTCAATGAACGTTAAGCGTGCGGACCCTACGGGTTCGAGAACTATGTAGACATGACCGAGACACCTCTCCAGTCAATAACCAATAGCGGAACCTGTATCCCATATTGGATCCTACATATTCTACGAAGATCTTTATCGGTCGAACCGTTATAACAACATACGTAATACCCTTTATCCATTGATGTCTACTACACAACCTTCTTCTTGTAGACGTTGTTGGGCCTCCAAGTGCAGAGGTTTGTAGGACAGTAGAAAATTTCCCTCAAGTGGATGACCTGAGGTTTATCAATCCTTGGGAGGCTTAGGATGAAGATGGTCTCTCTCAAGCAACCCTGCAACCAAATAACAAAGAGTCTCTTGTGTCCCCAACACACCCAATACAATGGTAAATTGTATAGGTGCACTAGTTCGACGAAGAGATGGTGATACACGTGCAATATGGATGGTAGATATAGGTTTTTGTAATCTGAAAATATAAAACCAGCAAGGTAACTAATGATAAAAGTGAGCACAAATGGCATTGCAATGCGTCGAAACAAGGCCTAGGGTTCATACTTTCACTAGTGCAAGTCCTCTCAACAATAATAACATAATTGGATCACATAACTATCCCTCAACATGCAACAAAGAGTCACTCCAAAGTCACTAATAGCGGAGAGCAAACGAAAATATTATGGTAGGGTACGAAACCACCTCAAAGCTATTTTTCCAATCAATCCGTTGGGCTATTCCTATAGGTGTCACAAACAGCCCTAGAGTTCGTACTAGAATAACACCTTAAGACACAAATCAACCAAAACCCTAATGTCACGTAGATACTCCAATGTCACCTCAAGTATCCGTGGGTATGATTATACGATATGCATCACACAATCTCAGATTCATCTATTCAACCAACACATAGAACCTCAAAGAGTGCCCCAAAATTTCTACCGGAGAGTCAAGACGAAAACGTGTGCCAACCCCTATGCATAGGTTCATGGGCGGAACCCGCAAGTTGATCACCAAAACATACATCAAGTGAATCACATGATATCCCATTGTCACCATAGATACGCACGGCAAGACATACATTAAGTGTTCTCAAATCTTGAAAGACTCAATCCGATAAGATAACTTCAAAGGGGAAGCTCAATCCGATAAGATAACTTCAAAGCGGAAACTCAATCTATTACAAGAGAGTAGAGGGGGAGAAACATCATAAGATCTAACTATAATAGCAAAGCTCGCGATACATCAAGATCGTGCCAAATCAAGAACACGAGAGAGAGAGAGAGAGAGAGAGAGAGAGAGAGAGAGAGATCAAACACATAGCTACTGGTACATACCCTCAGCCCAGAGGGAGAACTACTCCCTCCTCATCATGGAGAGCACTGGTATGATGAAGATGGCCACCGGTGAGGGTTCCCCCCCCCCCCCCGGCAGGGTGCCGGCGGGTCTAGATTGGTTTTTGGTGGCTACGGAGGCTTCTGGCGGCGGAACTCCCGATCTATTCTGCTCCCGGATAGTTTTAGTGTATATGGATATATATAGGTGGAAGAAATACATCAGGGGAGCCACGAGGGCCCATGAGGGTGGAGGGTGCGCCCAGGGGGGGTGCGCGCGCCCCCTGCCTCGTGATCTCCTTGTTGATCCCCTGACGTGCACTCCAAGCCTCCTGTATTGCTTTCTTACCAAAAATAACTTTTCCGAAGGTTTCATTCCGTTTGGACTCCGTTTGTTATTCCTTTTCTGCGAAATACTGAAACAAGGGAAAAACAGAAACTGGCACTGGGCTCTGGGTTAATAGGTTAGTCTCAAAAATAATATAAAAGTGTATAATAAAGCCCGTAAACATCCAAAACAGATAATATAATAGCATGGAACGATCAAAAATTATAGATACGTTGGAGACGTATCAAGGAGTGGCAACGTTTGAACAGTTCATCCAATTTCATCATGAAATGCGTGATTGGGAAACTCACATGCAGCTGCAAAATGATTTGGTCGAGTATATGTTGGCTCATGTTGGCAACCAATAGATGTATCCTTTTTATTTGGCTTGTAAAACTATGTGAGACCAATTTAATTTATATTCGGGTTTGTAAAACTATGCTTTATATTTGGTTGTGAAAAATATGCTTCCGTGTGAAACTATATATTTGCTTGTGAAATATGCAAAGTGTTCATTGAAAATAGAGGCCAACCGGCCACGCCGACAAATATGGGTCGACGCGTTGGGCGTACTGCCACCCTATATTAAAAAGAGGGCGGACACCGAGCGGACGGTCGACTCAAACGAACAAAAAGCAGACAAATGCGCTGTCCGTATGGGTTGACGCGTTGGAGTTGCTCTAAAATCTCAGGGGAGTGAAGGGCATCAGGGATACGGCCCATTATTTAGAAAGAGGCCTGATTTGCTTAGTACTTCTGCATTTTGCTGAGTTGAGTTGGGTGATTTCTATTTTTTGTTGCTGAGTTGGGCATCCGAGCGTTGACTCTCAAACCATACACTACATCCGTCCGCAAACAGAAGAGACCAGTCCCCAAACACAAATACAGGAGTCGGCCATCCAATGCTATTAGCATACATTTAAAACCGGCTTTCAACAGACCAGGCGACTTTCATCTAAACCAGAGCACATTCATTACATTTTGACATTTTTAAATAAAAATCAACCGGATCAAACCTAGCATACCTAGCATATGGCGGCGCCCGTCCCAGATGTTCTTGTTGTTCTCTTCCGACGATCCCCAAACTCAGCTCGCCGTCTCCATGAGCGGTGGCAATAAAACCCGTGAAGTGAATGTGCGGTCGCTAGCGAGGAAGAGTAGAACATAAGAGATGGGATGGCTCACTTGGGACTCGAGGCCCCGCCGCCTCCATGCCCTACTCATCCTCATCGGAGTCTGCGACCTGTCCATCATCAGTGGACGTGAGGTCCACGATGGACGTGGAGGGGCGGCATGCTCGTCATCTCACTGGGCGACCAAAATCTGTTTGACGGCATGTAGGACGGGCAGTTGTTATTGTTCTCGTCCGCAATCACCAGAGCAGTCAACGTGTCCGTCTGCACTGCCAGTGCCGCCAATGCGTCCAGCTATGCTACATGTACGTTGCAAGCGACACTTTGTCTGCCTGTGGCCTTGTAGAGCACATGCGGCTCAGCGAGAAGTTGGAGTTCACTGTGACCATGGCCGCCACGGCTTCCTCGGTCGCGTGCTCGCTATAGATCTTGCCCTCTGTCCTACTCAAGGAGGAATAGGTTGTATCGTTGCTCCTCATGCGCCTGCTGGAACACCGACATAGGCGTCGGTGCCGACTACTCCTCCATCATGGTGGCGTAGAAGTGCGTCTGCATCTACTCCATCGTCAGGCTGACATGCATCAGCGCGGGCGTTGTTGGAGCCGGTCTCCATCGTGGGGTCGTCGTCAGAGAGCTGGCCAACATGTCGGCATCTATCTGTCTGGCACGGCGGCTCTTCCACAACGTGTTTCCGCTCGCGCTCATGGTGGATGTTGTAGGGAATTGTTGCATGGAAAACCAAAAAAATTCTACGCACACGCAATGGTCTATCCATGGAGATGCATAACAACGCTAGGGCGAGAGTGTGTCTACGTACCCTCATAGACCATAAGCAGAAGCGTTAAACAATGCGGTTGATGTAGTCGAACTTCTTCGTGCTCCAACCTATCAAGTACCGAACGCACGGCACCTCCGCGTTCTGCACACGTTCAGCTTTATGACATCCTCCACCTTCTTGTTCCAGCAAGACGGCGTGGTACTAGATGATTTTCGATAGCATGACAGTGTGGTGACGGTGATGGTGAAGTGATATCCATAGGGCTTCGCCCAAGCACTATGAAAATATGACCGAGTTGTAAACAGTGGAGGGGGAGCTGCACATGGCTAAGGGATTGATGTGCTTGTGCTAGGCGCCCCCTCCCACATATATATAGGTGGGAGGGAGGGAGGAGGAGCCAGAGGAGGCGTCGAAGTAGGAGGAATCCTACTTGGGGTCCCTTCCAAGCCGCGCCCCCTTTCCGTATTTGGAGTGCGGGGAAAGGCAGGGAAGGGTGCCCCCCCCTTTCCTTTCTCCCATGAGAGCGAAAGGCACAAAGGGCTAGCCCTCCCCTTTTCCTTCCCTAGGGCTGGCCAAACAAGGGAGGGGGTGCACCACCCCCTTGTGGGCTGGTTTGTCCCCTCCTTTGGCCCATAAGGCCCATAACTTGCCGGGGGGTGTCCAGAACCCCTCCCGGTGACCTGATTCCTTCCTGGTATGTCCGGAAACACTTCCAGTGTCCAAATATCATCGTCCTATATATCAATCTTTATCTCTCGACCATTTCAAGACTCCTCGTCATGTTTGTGATCTCATCCGGGACTCCGAACAACATTCGGGCACCAACACATATAACTCATATAACAATATATCGTCAATGAATGTTAAGCGTGCGGACCCTACGGGTTCGAGAACTATGTAGACATGACCGAGACACCTCTCCAGTCAATAACCAATAGCGGAACCTGTATGCCCATATTGGATCCTACATATTCTACGAAGATCTTTATCGGTCGAACCGTTATAACAACATACGTAATTCCCTTTATCCATTGATGTCTACTACACAACCTTCTTCTTGTAGACGTTGTTGGGCCTCCAAGTGCAGAGGTTTGTAGGACAGTAGCAAATTTCCCTCAAGTGGATGACCTGAGGTTTATCAATCCATGGGAGGCGTAGGATGAAGATGGTCTCTCTCAAGCAACCCTGCAACCAAATAACAAAGAGTCTCTTGTGTCCCCAACACACCCAATACAATGGTAAATTGTATAGGTGCACTAGTTCGACGAAGAGATGGTGATACAAGTGCAATATGGATGGTCGATATAGGTTTTTGTAATATGAAAATATAAAAACGGCAAGGTAACTAATGATAAAAGTGAGCACAAACGGCATTGCAATGCGTCGAAACAAGGCCTAGGGTTCATACTTTCACTAGTGCAAGTCCTCTCAACAATAATAACATAATTGGATCACATAACTATCCCTCAACATGCAACAAAGAGTCACTCCAAAGTCACTAATAGCGGAGAGCAAACGAAAAGATTATGGTAGGGTACGAAACCTCCTCAAAGCTATTTTTTCTAATCAATCCGTTGGGATATTCCTATAGGTGTCACAAACAGCCCTAGAGTTCGTACTAGCATAACACCTTAAGACACAAATCAACCAAAACCCTAATGTTACGTAGATACTCCAATGTCACCTCAAGTATCCGTGGGTATGATTATACGATATGCATCACACAATCTCAGATTCATCTATTCAACCAACACATAGAACCTCAAAGAGTGCCCCAAAATTTCTACCGGAGAGTCAAGACGAAAACGTGTGCCAACCCCTATGCTTAGGTTCATGGGCGGAACCCGCAAGTTGATCACCAAAACATACATCAAGTGAATCACGTGATATCCCATTGTCACAACAGATACGCACGGCAAGACATACATTAAGTGTTCTCAAATCTTTAAAGACTCAATCCGATAAGATAACTTCAAAGGGGAAACTCAATCCATTACAAGAGAGTAGAGGGGGAGAAACATCATAAGATCCAACTATAATAGCAAAGCTCGCGATACATCAAGATCGTGCCAAATCAATAACATGAGAGAGAGAGAGAGATCAAACACATAGCTACTGGTACATACCCTCAGCCCCGAGGGAGAACTACTCCCTCCTCATCAAGGAGAGCACCGGTATGATGAAGATGGCCACCGGTGAGGGTTCCCCCCTCCAGCACGGTGCCGGAACGGGTCTAGATTGGTTTTTGGTGGCTACGGAGGCTTCTGGCGGCGGAACTCCCGATCTATTCTGCTCCCCGATAGTTTTAGGGTATATGGATATATATAGGTGGAAGAAATACATCAGGGGAGCCACGAGGGACCACGAGGGTGGAGGGTGCGCCCAGGGGGTGGGCGCGCCCCTGCCTCGTGATCTCCTTATTGATCCCCTGACGTGCACTCCAAGCCTCCTGTATTGCTTTCTTTCCAAAAATAACTTTTCCGAAGGTTTCATTCCATTTGGACTCCGTTTGTTATTCCTTTTCTGTGAAACACTGAAACAAGGGAAAAACAGAAATTGGCACTGGGCTCTGGGTTAATAGGTTAGTCCCAAAAATAATATAAAAGTGTATAATAAAGCCCATAAACATCCAAAACAGATAATATAATAGCATGGAACAATAAAAAATTATAGATATGTTGGAGATGTATCAAGGAGCGGCAATGTTTGAACAATCACCCAATTTCATCATGAAATGCGTGATTGGGAAACTCACATGCAGCTGCAAAATGATTTGGTCGAGTATATGTTGGCTCATGTTGGCAACCAATAGATGTATCCTTTTTATTTGGCTTGTAAAACTATGTGAGACCAATTTAATTTATATTCGGGTTTGTAAAACTATGCTTTATATTTGGTTGTGAAAAATATGCTTCCATGTGAAACTATATATTTGCTTGTGAAATATGCAAAGTGTTCATTGAAAATAGAGGCCAACCGGCCACGCCGGCAAATATGGGTCGACGCGTTGGGCGTACTGCCAACCTATATCAAAAAGAGGGCGGACACTGAGCGGACGGTCGACTCAAACGAACAAAAAGCAGACAAATGCGCTGTCCATTTGGGTCGACACGTTGGAGTTGCTCTAAAAGCTCAGGGGAGTGAAGGGCATCAGGGATACGACCCATTCTTTAGAAAGAGGCCTAATTTGCTTAGTACTTCTGCATTTTGCTGAGTTGAGTTGGGTGATATCTAATTTTTGTTGCTGAGTTGGGCATCCGAGCGTTGACTCTCAAACCATACACTGCATCCGTCCGCAAGCAGAAGAGACCAGTCCCCAAACACAAATACAGGAGTCGGCCATCCAAAGCTATTAGCATACATTTAAAACCGGCTTTCAACAGACCAGGTGACTTTCATCTAAACCAGAGCACATTCATCGCATTTTTGACATTTTTAATTAAAAAACAACCGGACCAAAACCTAGCATACCTAGCATATGGCTGTTGGGGAACGTAGTAATTTCAAAAAAATTCCTACGCACACGCAAGATCATGGTGATGCATAGCAACGAGAGGGGAGAGTGTGATCTACGTTCCCTTGTAGACCGACAGCGGAAGCGTTAGCACAACGCGGTTGATGTAGTCGTACGTCTTCACGGCCCGACCGATCAAGCACCGAAACTACGGCACCTCCGAGTTTTAGCACACGTTCAGCTCGATGACGATCCCCGGACTCCGATCCAGCAAAGTGTCGGGGAAGAGTTCTGTCAGCACGACGATGTGGTGACGATCTTGATGTACTACCGTCGCAGGGCTTCGCCTAAGCACCGCTACAATATTATCGAGGATTATGGTGGAAGGGGCACCGCACACGGCTAAGAATATGATCACGTGGATCAACTTGTGTCTAGGGGTGCCCCCTGCCCCCGTATATAAAGGAGCATGGGAAGGAGGCCGGCCGGCCCCTATGGCGCACCAAGGAGGAGTCCTCCTCCTAGTAGGACTCCTACTAGGAGGGGGAAAGAAGTGGGGAGGGAGAAGGAAAGGGGGG
>NC_041380.1:305344885-305358357 GCF_002162155.2 Triticum dicoccoides | reverse complement strand
TCCTAGTCCAATTCGGACCAGGGGGAGGAGGCGCGCGGCCCACCTTTGGCTGCCCCTCTCTCTCTCCACTAAGGCCCATATGGCCCATTGCTTCTCCCGGGGGGGTCCGATTACCCTCCGGCTCTCCGTTTTTCTCCGAAATCACCCGGAACACTTCCGGTGTCCGAATATAGCCGTCCAATATATCAATCTTTATGTCTCGACCATTTCGAGACTCCTCGTCATGGCCGTGATCACATCCGGGACTCCGAACTAACTTCGGTACATAAAAACTCATAAACTCATAATATAACTGTCACCGAAACCTTAAGCGTGCGGACCCTACGGGTTCAAGAACAATGTAGACATGACCGAGACACGTCTCCGGTCAATAACCAATAGCGGAACCTGGATGGTCATATTGGCTCCTACATATTCTACGAAGATCTTTATCGGTCAGACCGCATAACAACATATGTTGTTCCCTTTGTCATCGGTATGTTACTTGCCCGAGATTCGATCGTCGGTATCTAAATACCTAGTTCAATCTCGTTACCGGCAAGTCTATTTACTCGTATCGTAATACATCATCTCGCAACTAACTCATTAGTTGTAATGCTTGCAAGGCTTATGTGATGTGCATTACCGAGAGGGCCCAGAGATACCTCTCCGACAATTGGAGTGACAAATCCTAATCTTGAAATACGCCAACCCAACATTCACCTTTGGAGACACCTGTAGAGCTCCTTTATAATCACCTAGTTACGTTGTGATGTTTGGTAGCACACAAAGTGTTCCTCCGGTAAACGGGAGTTGCATAATCTCATAGTCATAGGAACATGTATAAGTCATGAAGAAAGCAATAGCAACATACTAAACGATCGGGTGCTAAGCTAATGGAATGGGTCATGTCAATCACATCATTCTCCTAATGATGTGATCCCATTAATCAAATGACAACACATGTCTATGGTTAGGAAACATAACCATCTTCGATTAACGAGCTAGTCAAGTAGAGGCATACTAGTGACACTTTGTTTGTCTATGTATTCACACATGTATTATGTTTCCGGTTAATACAGTTCTAGCATGAATAATAAACATTTATCATGAAATAAAGAAATAAATAATAACTTTATTATTGCCTCTAGGGTATATTTGCTTCAGTATCCCACTTGCACTAGAGTCAATAATCTAGATTACACAGTAATGATTCTAACACCCATGGAGCTTTGGTGCTGATCATGTTTTGCTCGTGGAAGAGGCTTAGTCAACGGGTCTGCAACATTCAGATCCGTATGTATCTTGCAAATCTCTATGTCTCCCACCTGGACTAGATCCCGGATGGAGTTGAAGCGTCTCTTGATGTGCTTGGTTCTCTTGTGAAATCTGGATTCCTTTGCCAAGGCAATTGCACCAGTATTATCACAAAAGATTTTCATTGGACCCGATGCACTAGGTATGACACCTAGATCGGATATGAACTCCTTCATCCAGACTCCTTCGTTTGCTGCTTCCGAAGCAGCTATGTACTCTGCTTCACATGTAGATCCCGCCACAACGCTTTGTTTAGAACTGCACCAACTGACAGCTCCACCGTTTAATGTAAACACGTATCCGGTTTGCGATTTAGAATCATCCGGATCAGTGTCAAAGCTTGCATCAACGTAACCATTTACGATGAGCTCTTTGTCACCTCCATATATGAGAAACATATCCTTAGTCCTTTTCAGGTATTTCAGGATGTTCTTGACCGTTGTCCAGTGATCCACTCCTGGATTACTTTGGTACCTCCCTGCTAGACTTATAGCAAGACACACATCAGGTCTGGTACACATCATTGCATACATGATAGAGCCTATGGCTGAAGCATAGGGAACATCTTTCATTTTCTCTCTATCTTCTTCATTGGTCAGACTTTGAGTCTTACTCAATTTCACACCTTGTAACACAGGCAAGAATCCTTTCTTTGCTTGATCCATTTTGAACTTTTTCAAAACTTTGTCAAGGTATGTGCTTTGTGAAAGTCCAATTAAGCGTCTCGATCTGTCTCTATAGATCTTGATGCCCAATATGTAGGCAGCTTCACCGAGGTCTCTCATTGAAAAACTTTTATTCAAGTATCCCTTTATGCTATCTAGAAATTCTATATCATTTCCGATTAGTAATATGTCATCTACATATAATATCAGAAATGCTACAGAGCTCCCACTCACTTTCTTGTAAATACAGGCTTCTCCAAAAGTCTGTATAAAACCAAATGCTTTGATCACACTATCAAAGCGTTTATTCCAACTCCGAGAGGCTTGCACCAGTCCATAAATGGATCGCTGGAGCTTGCACACTTTGTTAGCTCCCTTTGGATCGACAAAACCTTCCGGCTGCATCATATACAACTCTTCTTGCAGAAATCCATTCAGGAATGCAGTTTTGACATCCATTTGCCAAATTTCATAATCATAAAATGCGGCAATTGCTAACATGATTCGGACAGACTTAAGCATCGCTACGGGTGAGAAGGTCTCATCGTAGTCAATCCCTTGAACTTGTCGAAAACCTTTTGCGACAAGTCGAGCTTTGTAGACAGTAACATTACCGTCAGCGTCAGTCTTCTTCTTGAAGATCCATTTATTCTCAATTGCTTGCCGATCATTGGGCAAGTCAACCAAAGTCCATACTTTGTTCTCATACATGGATCCCATCTCAGATTTCATGGCTTCAAGCCATTTTGCGGAATCTGGGCTCACCATCGCTTCTTCATAGTTCGTAGGTTCATCATGATCTAGTAGCATGACTTCTAGAACAGGATTACCGTACCACTCCGGCGCGGATCTTACTCTGGTTGATCTACGAGGTTCAGTAGTATCTTGTTCTAAAGTTTCATGATCATTATCATTAGCTTCCTCACTAATTGGTGTAGGTTTCACAGAAACTGGTTTCTATGATGTACTACTTTCCAATAAGGGAGCAGGTACAGTTACCTCGTCAAGTTCTACTTTCCTCCCACTCACTTCTTTCGAGAGAAACTCCTTCTCTAGAAAGTTTCCGAATTTAGCAACAAAAGTTTTGCCTTCGGATCTGTGATAGAAGGTGTATCCAATAGTTTCCTTTGGATATCCTATGAAGACACATTTCTCTGATTTGGGTTCGAGCTTATCAGGTTGAAGCTTTTTCACATAAGCATCGCATCCCCAAACTTTCAAAAACGACAACTTTGGTTTCTTGCCAAACCACAGTTCATAAGGCGTCGTCTCAACGGATTTTGATGGTGCCCTATTTAACGTGAATGCGGCCGTCTCTAGAGCATATCTCCAAAATGATAGCGGTAAATCAGTAAGAGACATCATAGATCACACCATATCTAGTAAAGTACGATTACGACGTTCGGACACACCATTACGCTGTGGTGTTCCGGGTGGCGTGAGTTGCAAAACTATTCCACATTGTTTCAAATGTACACCAAACTCGTAACTCAAATATTCTCCTCCACGATCAGATCGTAGGAATTTTATTTTCTTGTTACGATGATTTTCAACTTCACTCTGAAATTCTTTGAACTTTTCAAACGTTTCAGACTTATTTTTCATTAAGTAGATATACCCATATCTGCTCAAGTCATCTGTGAAGGTGAGAAAATAACGATATCCGCCACGAGCCTCAACATTCATCGGACCACATACATCTGTATGTATGATTTCCAACAAATCTGTTGCTCTCTCCATAGTACCGGAGAACGGTGTTTTTGTCATCTTACCCATAAGGCACGGTTCGCAAGTACCAAGTGATTCATAATCAAGTGGTTCCAAAAGCCCATCAGTATGGAGTTTCTTCATGCGCTTTACACCGATATGACCCAAACGGCAGTGCCACTAATAAGTTGCACTATCATTATCAACTCTGCATCTTTTGGTTTCAACATTATGAATATGTGTGTCACTACTATCGAGATTTAATAAGAATAGACCACTCTTTAAGGGTGCATGACCATAAAAGATATTACTCATATAAATAAAACAACCATTATTCTCTGATTTAAATGAATAACCGTCTCGCATCAAACAAGATCTAGATATAATGTTCATTCTTAACGCTGGCACCAAATAACAATTATTTAGGTCTAATACTAATCCTGAAGGTAGATGTAGAGGTAGCGTGCCGACTGCGATCACATCGACTTTGGAACCATTTCCCACGCGCATCGTCACCTCGTCCTTAGCCAATCTTTGCTTAATCCGTAGTCCCTGTTTCGAGTTGCAAATGTTAGCAACTGAACCAGTATCAAATACCCAGGTGCTACTGCGAGCATTAGTAAGGTACACATCAATAACATGTATATCACATATACCTTTGTTCACCTTGCCATCCTTCTTATCCGCCAAATACTTGGGGCAGTTCCGCTTCCAGTGACCAGTCTGCTTGCAGTAGAAGCACTCAGTTTCAGGCTTAGGTCCAGGTTTGGGTTTCTTCTCTTGAGTAGCAACTTGCTTGCTGTTCTTTTTGAAGTTCCCCTTCTTCTTCCCTTTGCCCTTTTTCTTGAAACTAGTGGTCTTGTTGACCATCAACACTTGATGCTCCTTCTTGATTTCTACCTCCGCAGCTTTCAGCATTGCGAAGAGCTCGGGAATAGTCTTATTCATCCCTTGCATATTATAGTTCATCATGAAGCTCTTGTAGCTTGGTGGCAGTGATTGGAGAATTCTGTCAATGACGCAATCATCTGGAAGATTAACTCCCAATTGAATCAAGTGATTATTATACCCAGACATTTTGAGTATATGCTCACTGACAGAACTGTTCTCCTCCATCTTGAAGCCATAGAACTTATTGGAGACTTCATATCTCTCAATCCGGGCATTTGCTTGAAATATTAACTTCAACTCCTGGAACATCTCATATGCTCCATGACGTTCAAAACATCGTTGAAGTCCCGATTCTAAGCCGTAAAGCATGGCACACTGAACTATCGAGTAGTCATCAGCTTTGCTCTGCCAGACGTTCATAACATCTGGTGTTGCTCCAGCAGCAGTACTGGCACCCAGTGGTGCTTCCAGGACGTAATTCTTCTGTGCAGCAATGAGGATAATCCTCAAGTTACGGACCCAGTCTGTGTAATTGCTACCATCATCTTTCAACTTTGCTTTCTCAAGGAACGCATTAAAATTCAACGGAACAACAACACGGGCCATCTATCTACAATCAAACATAAACAAGCAAGATACTATCAGGTACTAAGTTCATGATAAATTTAGGTTCATTTAATCATATTACTAAAGAACTCCCACTTAGATAGACATCCCTCTAATCCTCTAAGTGATTACGTGATCCAAATCAACTAAACCATGTCCGATCATCACGTGAGATGGAGTAGTTTCATTGGTGAACATCGCTATGTTGATCATATCTACTATATGATTCACGCTCGACCTTTCGGTCTCTGTGTTCCGAGGCCATATCTGTATATGCTTGGCTCGTCAAGTATAACCTGAGTATTCTGCGTGTGCAACTGTTTTGCACCCGTTGTATTTGAACGTAGAGCTTATCACACCCGATCATCACGTGGTGTCTCAGCACGAAGAACTTTCGCAATGGTCATACTCAGGGAGAACACTTCTTGATAATTAGTGAGAGATCATCTTAAAATGCTACCGTCAATCAAAGCAAGATAAGATGCATAAAAGATAAACATCACATGCAATCAATATAAGTGATATGATATGGCCATCATCATCTTGTGCTTGTGATCTCCATCTTCGAAGCACCGTCGTGATCACCATCATCACCGGCGCGACACCTTGATCACCATTGTAGCATCGTTGTCATCTCGCCAATCTTATGCTTCCACGACTATCGCTACCGCTTAGTGATAAAGTAAAGCATTACAGCGCAATTGCATTGCATACAATAAAGCGACAACCATATGGCTCCTGCCAGTTGCCGATAACTTGGTTACAAAACATGATGATCTCATACAATAAAATTTAGCATCATGTCTTGACCATATCACATCACAACATGCCCTGCAAAAACAAGTTAGACGTCCTCTACTTTGTTGTTGCAAGTTTTACGTGGCTGCTACGGGCTTAAGCAAGAACCAATCTTACCTACGCATCAAAACCACAACGATAGTTTGTCAAGTTGGTGATGTTTTAACCTTTGCAAGGACCGGGCGTAGCCACACTCGGTTCAACTAAAGTTGGAGAAACTGTCACCCGCTAGCCACCTTTGTGCAAAGCACGTCGGGAGAACCGGTCTCGCATAAGCGTACGCGTAATGTCGGTCCGGGCCGCTTCATCCAACAATACCGCTGAACCAAAGTATGACATGCTGGTAAGCAGTATGACTTATATCGCCCACAACTCACTTGTGTTCTACTCGTGCATATAACATCAACACATAAAACCTAGGCTCTGATACCACTGTTGGCGAACGTAGTAATTTCAAAAAAATTCCTACGCACACGCAAGATCATGGTGATGCATAGCAACGAGAGGGGAGAGTGTGATCTACATACCCTTGTAGACCGACAGTGGAAGCGTTAGCACAATGTGGTTGATGTAGTCGTACGTCTTCACGGCCCGACCGATCAAGCACCGAAACTACGGCACCTCCGAGTTTTAGCACACGTTCAGCTCGATGACGATCCCCGGACTCCGATCCAGCAAAGTGTCGGGGAAGAGTTCCGTCAGCACGACGGTGTGGTGACGATCTTGATGTACTACCGTCGCAGGGCTTCGCCTAAGCACCGCTACAATATTATCGAGGATTATGGTGGAAGGGGGCACCGCACACGGCTAAGAATATGATCACGTGGATCAACTTGTGTCTAGGGGTGCCCCTGCCCCCGTATATAAAGGAGCAAGGGGAGGAGGCCGGGCGGCCCCTATGGCGCGCCAAGGAGGAGTCCTCCTTCTAGTAGGAGTAGGACTCCTACTAGGAGGGGGAAAGAAGTGGGGAGGGAGAAGGAAAGGGGGGCGCCGCCCCCCTCACCTAGTCCAATTCGGACCAGGGGGGAGGAGGCGCACGGCCCACCTTTGGCTGCCCCTCTCCCTCTCCACTAAGGCCCATATGGCCCATTGCTTCTCCCGGGGGGGTTCCGGTAACCCTCCGGCTCTCCGTTTTTCTCTGAAATCACCCGGAACACTTCCGGTGTCCGAATATAGCCGTCCAATATATCAATCTTTATGTCTTGACCATTTTGAGACTCCTCATCATGTCCGTGATCACATCCAGGACTCCGAACTAACTTCGGTACATCAAAACTCATAAACTCATAATATAACTGTCATCGAAACCTTAAGCGTGCGGACCCTACGGGTTCGAGAACAATGTAGACATGACCGAGACACGTCTCCGGTCAATAACCAATAGCGGAACCTGGATGCTCATATTGGCTCCTACATATTCTATGAAGATCTTTATCGGTTAGACCGCATAACAACATACGTTGTTCCCTTTGTCATCGGTATGTTACTTGCCCGAGATTCGATCGTCGGTATCTCAATACCTAGTTCAATCTCGTTACCGGTAAGTCTCTTTACTCGTTTCGTAATACATCATCTCGCAACTAACTCATTAGTTGTAATGCTTGCAAGGCTTATGTGATGTGCATTACCGAGAGGGCCCAGAGATACCTCTCCGACAATCGGATTGACAAATCCTAATCTCGAAATACGCCAACCCAACATTCACCTTTGGAGACACCTGTAGAGCTCCTTTATAATCACCCAGTTATGTTGTGATGTTTGGTAGCACACAAAGTGTTCCTCCGGTAAATGGGAGTTGCATAATCTCATAGTCATAGGAACATGTATAAGTCATGAAGAAAGCAATAGCAACATACTAAACGATCGGGTGCTAAGCTAATGGAATGGGTCATGTCAATCACATCATTCTCCTAATGATATGATCCCATTAATCAAATGACAACACATGTCTATGGTTAGGAAACATAACCATCTTCGATTAACGAGCTAGTCAGGTAGAGGCATACTAGTGACACTTTGTCTATGTATTCACACATGTATTATGTTTCCGGTTAATACAGTTCTAGCATTAATAATAAACATTTATCATGAAATAAGGAAATAAATAATAACTTTATTATTGCCTCTAGGGCATATTTCCTTCAATGGCGGCACCCGTCCCAGACGTTCTTGTTGTTCTCTTCCGACGATCACCGAACTCAGCTCGCCGTCTCCATGAGCGGTGGCAATAAAACCCGTGAACTGAATGTGCGGTCGCCAGCGAGGAAGAGTAGAACATAAGAGATGGGTTGGCTCACTTGGGACTCGAGGCCCCGCCGCCTCCATGCCCTACTCATCCTCGTCGGAGTCTGCGACCTGTCCATCATCAGTGGACGTGAGGTGCACGATGGACGTGGAGGGGCGGCATGCTCGTCATCTCACTGGGGCGACCAAAATCTGTTTGACGGCATGTAGGACGGGCAGTTGTTATTGTTCTCGTGCGCAATCACCAGAGCAGTCAACGTGTCCGTCTGCACTGCCAGTGCCGCCAATTCGTCCGGCTATGCCACCTGTACGTTGCAAGCGACGCTTTGTCTGCCTGTGGCCTTATAGAGCACATGCGGCTCAACGAGAAGTTGGAGTTCACTGCGACCATGGCCGCCATGGCTTCCTCGGTCGCGTGCTCGCTATAGATCTTGCCCTCCGTCCTACTCAAGGAGGAATAGGTTGTATCGTTGCTCCTCATGCGCCTGCTGGAACACCGACATAGGCGTCGGTGCCGACTACTCCTCCATCATGGTGGCGTAGAAGTGCGTCTGCATCTACTCCATCGTCAGGCTGACATGCATCAGCGCGGGCTGCGGCATGGAGTCGTTGTTGGAGCCGGTCTCCATTGTGGGGTCGTCGTCAGAGAGCTGGCCAACATGTCGGCATCTATCTGTCTGGCACGGCGGCTCTTCCACAACGTGTTTCCGCTCGTGCTCATGGTGGATGTTGTAGGGAATTGTTGCATGGAAAACAAAAAAAATTCTACGCACATGCAATGGTCTATCCATGGAGATGCATAGCAACGCTAGGGCGAGAGTGTGTCTACGTACCCTCATAGACCATAAGCAGAAGCGTTAAACAATGTGGTTGATGTAGTCAAACTTCTTCGCGCTCCAACCTATCAAGTACCGAACGCACGGCACCTCCGCGTTCTGCACACGTTCAGCTTTATGACATCCTCCACCTTCTTGATCCAGCAAGACGGCGAGGTAGTAGATGAGTTTCGACAGCATGACAGCGTGATGACGGTGATGGTGAAGTGATATCCACAGGGCTTCGCCCAAGCACTACTAAAATATATGACCGGGTTGTAAACGGTGGAGGGGAGCCGCACATGGCTAAGGGATTGATGTGCTTGTGCTAGGCGCCCCCTCCCACATATATATAGGTGGGAGGGAGGGAGGAGGAGCCAAAGGAGGCATCGAAGTAGCAGGAATCCTACTTGGGGTCCCTCCCAAGCCACACCCCCTTTCCTTATTTGGAGTGTGGGGAAAGGCAGGGAAGGGTGCCCCCCCCCTTTCCTTTCTCCCATGAGAGCGAAAGGCACAAAGGGCTAGCCCTCCCCTTTTCCTTCCCTAGGGCTGGCCAAACAAGGGAGGGGGTGCACCACCCCCTTGTGGGATGGTTTGTCCCCTCCTTTGGCACATAAGGCCCATAACTTGCCAGGAGGGTGTCCGGAACCCCTCTCGGTGACCTGATTCCTTCCCGGTATGTCCGGAAACACTTCCGGTGTCCAAATATCATCGTCCTATATATCAATCTATATCTCTCGACCATTTCAAGACTCCTCGTCATGTCTGTGATCTCATCCGGGACTCCGAACAACATTCGGGCACCAACACATATAACTCATATAACAGTATATCGTCAATGAACGTTAAGCGTGCGGACCCTATGGGTTCGAGAACTATGTAGACATGACCGAGACACCTCTCCGGTCAATAACCAATAGCGGAACCTGTATGCCCATATTGGATCCTACATAGTCTACGAAGATCTTTATCGGTCGAACCGTTATAACAACATACGTAATTCCCTTTATCCATTGATGTCTACTACACAACCTTCTTCTTGTAGACGTTGTTGGGCCTCCAAGTGCAGAGGTTTGTAGGATAGTAGCAAATTTCCCTCAAGTGGATGACCTGAGGTTTATCAATCCATGGGAGGCGTAGGATGAAGATGGTATCTCTCAAGCAACCCTGCAACCAAATAACAAAGAGTCTCTTGTGTCCCCAACACACCCAATACAATGGTAAATTGTATAGGTGCACTAGTTCGACGAAGAGATGGTGATACAAGTGCAATATGGATGGTAGATATAGGTTTTTGTAATCTGAAAATATAAAAACAGCAAGGTAACTAATGATAAAAGTGAGCACAAATGGTATTGCAATGCGTTGAAACAAGGCCTAGGGTTCATACTTTCACTAGTGCAAGTTCTCTCAACAATAATAACATAATTGGGTCATATAACAATCCCTCAACATGCAATAAAGAGTCACTCCAAAGTCACTAATAGCGGAGAACAAACGAAGAGATTATTGTAGGGTACGAAACCACCTCAAAGTTATCCTTTCTGGTCGATCTATTCAAGAGTCCATAGTAAAATAACACGAAGCTATTCTTTCTGTTCGATATATTCAAGAGTTCGTACTAGAATAACACCTTAAGAAGCAAATCAACCAAAACCCTAATGTCACCTCAATTATCCGTGGGTATGATTATACGATATGCATCACACAATCTCAGATTCATCTATTCAACCAACACAAAGAACTTCAAAGAGTGCCCTAAAGTTTCTACCGGAGAGTCAAGACGAAAATGTGTGCCAACCCCTATGCATAAGTTCACGAGGTCACGGAACTCGCAAGTTGATCACCAAAACATACATCAAGTGGATCACGTGAATATCCCATTGTCACCACAGAGAAGCACATGCAAGACATACATCAAGTGTTCTCAAATCCTTAAAGACTCAATCCGATAAGATAACTTCAAAGGGAAAACTCAATCCATTACAAGAGAGTAGAGGGGGAGAAACATCATAAGATCCAACTATAATAGCAAAGCTCGCGATACATCAAGATCGTGCCAAATCAAGAACACGAGAGAGAGAGAGAGAGAGAGAGAGAGAGAGAGAGAGAACACATAGCTACTGGTACTTACCCTCAGCCCCAAGGGTGAACTACTCCCTGCTCGTCATGGAGAGCGTCGGGATGATGAAGATGGCCACCGGAGAGGGATTCCCCCCTCCGGTAGGGTGCCGGAACGGGTCTAGATTGGTTTTCGGTGGCTACGGAGGCTTGTGGCGGCGGAACTCCTGATTTAGGTTTCTTTTCGGGGGTTTCTATATTTATAGGGATTTTTGGTGTCGGGAACAAGTCAGGGGGGTCTCCGAGGCGGCCACGAGGTAGGGGGGCGTGCCCAGGGGGTAGGGCACGCCCCCACCCTAGTGGGTGCCTCGGGACTCTTCTGGTCCATCTCCGATACTCCGTGGGCTTCTTCTGGTCCAAAAATAATCTCCCTAAATTTTTAGGTCAATTGGGCTCCGTTTGATATTCCTTTCCTATAAAACTAAAAACAAGGAAAAACAGAAACTGGCATTGAGCTCTAGGTTAATAGATTAGTCCCAAAAATCATATAAAATAGCATATAAATGCATATAAAATATCCTAGATGGATAATATAATAGCATGGAACAATCAAAAATTATAGATACATTGGAGACGTATCATCCATCGGTATATTACTTCCCGAGATTCGATTGTCGCTATCTTCATACCTAGTTCAATCTCGTTACCGGCAAGTCTCTTTACTCATTTTGTAATACATCACCTAGTGACCAACTCCATAGTCGTTTGCTTGCAAGCTTATGATGTGTATTACCGAGAGGGCCCAGAGATACCTCTCCAATACTCTGAGTGACAAATCCTAATCTCGATCTATGCCAATCCGACAAACACCTTGGGAGATACCTGTAGAGCAACTTTATGATCACCTAGTTACGTTGTGACGTTTGATAGCACACAAGGTATTCCTCCGGTATCCGGGAGTTGCATAATCTCATAGTCGAAGGAATATGTATTTGACATGAAGAAAGCAGTAGCAATAAACTGAACGATCAATATGGTAAGCTAACAGATGGGTCTTGTCCATCACATCATTCTCCTAACGACGTGATCCCGTTATCAAATGACAACACATGTCTATGGTTAGGAAACCTTAACCATCTTTGACCAACGAGTTGGTCTAGTAGAGGCTTACTAGGTACACGGTATTTGTTTATGTATTCACACATGTATTTAGGTTTACAATCAATACAATTCTAGCATGAATAATAAACCTTTATCACGAGTAAGGGAATATAAAATAATAGCTTTATTATTGCCTCTAGGGCATATTTCCTTCAAATATGGTGCATGGGTGTAGCGGATGAGCTGTGTTGTGGTGTGAGTCGGGTGTGTCCTTCTTTAAATAGTGGATGCCGATGAGGCCAAGCGTCCGGTCGCGTCAATGCACGGGCATCAGAGTTGGTTTCTTGGCCGGCGAGTCTATTTAATGGCGACACATGGATGGACGAGGATTAAACGGGAGTGGTAGATGTCCGTCACGTCACGTCCAAAGTAAACGTCTTCGACATTGAACATGCACGGACATCGGGAAAGTGGCACGGGTTGCGCCCCCGGCCAGCGAGTCGCTTCAATGCTGGTGCAAGTGAGAGATCAAGTCAGCTATGTGTCGGCGTCAATGCAGAGCGGCCGCTCTAAAGCGGCATGAATGTGGGTAACTGGCTTTGAGCGAGAAAGGGCGCGAGTGAGGAGAGAGGTTTCGGTGTGCAGGTTTGTCGGATGCTTGCGTGGCAGCATTTGGACGCCCGCAAAGCCCTCAGGTTTGCTCTGGATTGCGAAAAAAAGACTTCCGGACCACCAAGAAGACCGATACAGAACCACATTGGATCACAAAACACGTCCAGACCATGTGATTCGGACGGTTTTCCGCGTTGCAGATGCCCTTGCGTGTTGAACTACTGTCGATCATTTCTTGTGAGACAAGCATCATGCTTTCTACTCCCTCTGCTTCTTTTGTAGTTCGGGTATTAGATTTGTTTGAAGTCAAACTCTTTAAAGTTTTACCAAGTTCATACAAAAACATATTAACATGGTCAATATCATTAAATCGTCATGGAGCATATTTCCATACTATATTTATTAAGCATGGTAGATATTGATAAATTTTTTATTATAAATTTGGTCAACCTTTGTACTAATACACGGAGTAAAAAAGAAATGAAAGGCGTATGTGTCGGAGCTACGACAAATTTCTCGATATGATATCCTAATTAAGCTAGATGTATAGATGTCCCATCAAGAGGAGCGTGTGTCTTGATTCCCGCTAGTGGATTAATAGCCAATCCCTCGACCCATGTGCGTATTAACGCTAAATCGTGGGGATACGAGGGAATTTGTTGCCATGTAACCGCAT
>NC_041380.1:305316528-305344616 GCF_002162155.2 Triticum dicoccoides | reverse complement strand
CATCCCCCCGCACACTTCTTCTTCCTAGCATCCAGAGCCCCATCGCTCGAGCCTGCCACTGTCGCACCACCAAGATTTCACCTTCTCACGTGCATCCCAGCACCACGCCACCACATAAGCGATAGTCACAGGTCGCCAAATGCGGAAGGGTGGGTAGCCCATGAACATGGGTAAAGCAGTTGCACCACCCCCAAAGATGGCCTTTGCCACTAAGGGCAAGTGGAAGGCCTCCATGGTGGCGGGCGGCAAGCTAGACCAGTTCTCCATCGTCGGGTACTTGCCGCCGTCGGAGGCCGCCTATGCGTGCCCCGGGTTCACCACTATCAACTGCGTCCTCGTGTAGGAGATTATTCCCACTCCATGGGAGAAAAGTACATATGTGTTTTGTGCCTTTTCTGATATGTGGTTTGGGTTTTCCAATCCACCCAATCCGTCGTGGTCTTCTTCATTTTAATGCTTTTAGTTTCATCATCTTTCCCCAACATCGTCCTCCACGTGGCGTGTTTTGTCATCCCGTGAGAGGCATTTCCCTATTGCAGGTTGCACCTTGTCCTATGGCGCAAATAGTTTTGTGCTGGGTTGGAAACGAACGTCAATGAGACATGCGAATGCGGCGGTGCCAACATTAGCAAGATTGATGGGGTCGACTACCTGGAAGCCAATTTGTCGAAACGAATAAAAAATTGCAAGAGAAATGGTTCTACATTCCCGACATGCCACTCCCGGACCCTCCTCGAAAGAAGCGATAATCTTAGAGGCCGAATATCAGTGTGCAGCCGTAGTCCCAACGGTTACTAGGCTGGCCGAGAAGTTGACCAGGCTTTCCAAGCAAGGGCATGACCCTGTTTCTGCAACTCTCTCGACTGGTGGTGAAGGATTGCATGATTGTGTTCTGTGAGGTGATGTCGAAACCGACATTCCTTCAATTGTTATTAGATCTCATATCTAGCGGCGAATGACTATGATCCAGTTTCAGTGTATTTTTCAAGCAACAACGGACGGCGTACAATCAAGTGAAGAAGATAACCAATATGGTTTTCAATGTAATTTTGTTTGCTGTTCATTTTGTCTCTTATTGTTTTTCCATTATATCAGTGTCTTTTTTTAAGTACATACCATAGTACATTTGTGAGCGGAGATCTACTTTACATTTGTAGAATGTATGAGACTACCCATAGTGGGGGGTAACTTAGACAATGTTACTACATTTATAGTGAGGAATGATAGACGTGTACCATCATGCAACACTTTCTTTATTAGGTTGTACATTTATCTTGTTTTGGTATGTGTGATGTTATTCATAGTGTGAGCAACTAGCTTTTTGTGAAAAAAGTTCCGATCTATTCATTTTCAATCATGGCAGTACAAAGAACACAAAAAATAATAAAAATTACATCCTGCTCGTAGACCACCTAGCGACAACTACAAGCACTGAAGCGAGCCAAAGGTGCGCCGCCGTCATCGCCCCTCCCTCACCGGAGTCGGGCATAACTTGTTGTAGTAGACATTCAGAAAGTCGTCGTGCTAAGGCCCCATAGGACCAGCGCACCAGAACAACCGCCGCCGATGAAGAATAACGTAGATCGAAAGGATCCAACCCAAAGACACACAAACATAGACGAACAATAACCAAATCTGAGCAAATCCACCGAGGATAGATCCGCTGGAGACACACCTCCACACGCCCACCAACGATGCTAGACGCATCATCGGAATGAGGGCTAGGCGGGGAGACCTTTATTCCATCTTCAGTGAGTCTTCGTCGTCTTGCTTTCCTGAGCAGAACACAAAGCTTAACAAAAATCAAAGAAACAACTAACAACAGAGCCCTCTCGCCGGCCCTTGACAGGATCCATCGCGCTCCCATGGCCCGAGGGCAACCGGAGGCGAGGTGGACCTGTGGTGACGCCGGTGAGAGGCATGAGCCCTAGATCTTTTTGAGGAGTAGGAGGAGGCGGCAGCGGCGGCTGCGTTATCGACTAGTATGAGTAACTAGCTATGTTACTCCATTTATCTCTCTCCTCATTAATTAGCTGCCACATTATCTTTTTTTCCTTAGGTGTTATCTATATTGCTCTCTTTGTTATTTCCACTATGATTAGTCTGAGGCTAGTAACAATTCCAAAAAAATGCAGAATACATCTGTCGTGGCAAATCTCCAAAGAACGAATAAACAAAAGCTATCAGTTTTCCCGCTGAAAAAGAGAATTGACACACAAGTAGTTTTGACCCGTCGGGTCCACCACGAAAGGGTACTCTAAGGCGGTAGGAGGCGATCGCAAGGCGATCGTGCACCTATGCTAGGGTTAGGGTTCCGGCTTCTTGGGGGTGGTTGGGATCTAGCAGCGATCGGAGGCGACGACGCTCTCTGTGATTGCGGGCTGAGAGCGTCTGTTCTTGCTATGGATGGCGTCCATGGCCAGGACCGAGGATGGCAAGGCGGTGGGGACGGCGTGGGTTGCAGCGAATACTCCAAGGCCAGCGGGACTGAATCCGGCGGCGGGGACGACGGCGTCCTCGGCTCCGGTAGCGATCTCGTCAGCGGCGGCAACACCAAAGGCGCGGTGTAGTGGGTCTGCAAACAGGGGTTCCTCGTGATCTCCTGTGGAGAGCAAAACCCTGGATCCCACATCGAGCTTGTCTGCGCGGATGGGGGGATGGTGCTGATGGAGAAGGAGGCCGAGGGCTTCTTCTTTGATGATCCAGAGGCCGAGCTGCCAAAGTGTACTCGGTGGTCTGCCGTGGGTAAGGTCTGTTCATCTCGCCCCTTTAACAAAACAGTTCTGGAAAGGACGATGCAGCGGGCCTGGGGTTTGCATTGGGAAGCACAGTTCAGGGATATGGGTTCAAATATTTTTGTGGTGCATTTTGGAAGCGAAGGAGATTACAAACACGCTCTAAACAACGGCCCATGGTAGTTCGATTTCAGCATTCTGATTTTGAAGGAGTATGAGGGGAAGATGAGGCCATCGACGATGGTCTTTGATTCTATGGACATTTGGGTTAGGTTTATTGATCTCCCGCCGAATAAGAGGACAAAAACTTTCGGGAAAGGCCCTGGGGAATTGGCTTGGTGAGGTTGTGAAAGTTGGTGTGGATGCAGACGGCTTTGCAAGAGGTAATCAGTTGTGGGTCAGGGCCAAGATAGCAGTGTTTGAGCCTTTGGTGAGAGGTTTTTACTTGAAGCAATCCAAGGAGGACAAGTTGGGGACATGGTTTGATTTCTATTATGAAAAAGTCACATATTTCTGCTTCGAGTGTGGACGACTGGTGCATGGAAAGAGGGGATGTGAGCCGCCCGTGGACTCCTCCTCTCAGTGGGGAGGCTGGTTGCGGGCATCCCCGGGCAGGTCTGGCCCTAAGGAAGGGGCAGGTGGAGGTGCGTCGGGGAGTACCAATAGCTTCAGTGGCTCTCAAGTTGGTGAAGAAGGGAGCGGGAGGCAGCGCCAGGATGGTGCTCGGATACGTGATCTTCCAATAAAGAGGAACCTAAGTGCTAATTTCTCTCGCTCTGCTGGACACTGCACTGGCAGTCATGGTGGACCGAGAGATGGGGAGGTAAACAGTCCTGATAAGGGCCATGGGGCTCATCGGACAGTGCATGCTCAGGATCTGAGAAACAATCTGGAGCAAAGGAGAGAGCATGATCTGAGGGACAGGCTGCTGGACAGAAATTCTCAGAGGGTGTGCGGCTATGCGAGGGACCTGCCCTAGGACGTAAAAGGAAAAGACAGCGTGGGGGGTGATACGTCCATTTTGCATCACGCTTTTATATCGATATTTATTACATTATGGTCTGTTATTACACATTACGTCACAATACTTATGCCTATTCTCTCTTATTTTACAAGGTTTACATAAAGAGGGAGAATGCCGGCAACTAGGATTCTAGGCTGGAAAAGGAGCAAATATTAGAGACATATTCTGCATAGCTCCAAAAGTCCTGAAACTTCATGGAAGACGTTTTCAGAATATATAAAAAATACTCAGCGGAAGAGATTCACCAGGGGGCCACACCCTGCCCACGAGGGTGGGGGGCGCACCCTACCCCTAGGCGCGCCCCCTACCTCGTGGCCCCCCTGGTGGCTCTCCGGTGGCCATCTTCTGCTATATGAAGTCTTTCGATGGGAAAATAATAAGCCATCTTCTCGGACGAAACTCCGCCACCACGAGGCGGAACCTTGGCGGAACCAATCTAGGGCTCTGGCGGAGCTGTTCTGCCGGGAAACTTCCCTCCCGGAGGGGGAAATCATCGTCATTGTCATCACCAACGCTCCTCTCATCGGGAGAGGGCAATCTTCATCAACATCTTCATCATCACCATCTCTTCTCAAAATCCTAGTTCATCTCTTGTATCCAATTCTTGTCTCCAAGTCCGGGATTGGTACCTGTGGGTTGCTAGTAGTGTTAATTACTCCTTGTAGTTGATGCTAGTTGGTTTATTTGGTGGAAGATCATATGTTAAGATCCTATATGCATATTAATACCCCTCTGATTATGAACATGTTTATGCTTTGTGAGTAGTTACGTTTGTTCCTGAGGACATGGGAGAAGTCTTGCTATTAGTAGTCATGTGAATTTGGTATTCGTTTGATATTTTGATGAGATGTATGTAGTCTCTCCTCTAGTGGTGTTATGTGAACGTCGACTACATGACACTTCACCATTATTTGGGCCTAGAGGAAGGCATTGGGAAGTAATAAGTAGATGATGGGTTGCTAGAGTGACAGAAGTTTAAACCCTAGTTTATGCGTTGCTTCGTAAGGGGCTGATTTGGATCCATATGTTTCATGCTATGGTTAAGTTTACCTTAATACTTTTGTTGTAGTTGCGGATGCTTGCAATAGAGGTTAATCATAAGTGGGATGCTTGTCCAAGTAAGGACTGTAACCAAGCACTGGTCCACCCACATATCAAATTATCAAAGTACCGAACGCGAATCATATGAGCGCGATGAAAACTAGCTTGATGATATTCACATGTGTCCTCGGGAGCGCTTTTCTCTATATAAGAGTTTGTCCAGGCTTGTCCTTTGCTACAAAAAGGATTGGGCCACCTTGCTGCACTTTATTTACTTTTGTTACTTGTTGCTCGTTACAAATTATCCTATCACAAAACTATCTGTTACCACTTGTTTCAGTAATTGCAGAGAATACCTTGCTGGAAACCGCTTATCATTTCCTTCTGCTCCTCGTTGGGTTCGACACTCTTACTTATCGAGAGGACTATGATAGATCCCCTATACTTGTGGGTCATCAAGACTCTTTTCTGGCGCCGTTGCCGGAGAGTGAAGCGCCTTTGGTAGGTGGAATTTGGTAAGGAAAAATTTATATAGTGTGCTGAAATTTACTGTCACTTGTTATCATGGAAAGTAATCCTCTAAGGGGCTTGTTCGGGGTATCTTCACCCCGGCCAGTAGAGCAAAGAGTTGCTCCTCAACCTATTGAACCTACTGAAAATGAAAATGTCTGCTTTGAAATTCCTTCGGGTATGATAGAAAAACTGCTAGCTAATCCTTTTTTAGGAGATGGAACAAAACATCCTGATGAGCATCTAATATATGCGGATGAAGTTTGTGGATTATTTAAGCTTGCAGGTGTACCCGGAGATGTTGTCAAGAAGAAGGTCTTCCCTTTATCTTTGAAGGGAGATGCATCGACATAGTATAGGCTATGTGATGATATGGGGTCTTGGAATTACAAACGATTGAAATTGGAATTTCATCAGAAGTTTTATCCTATGCATCTTGTTCATCGTGATTGCAATTATATATATAATTTTTGGCCTCGCGAAGGAGAAAGCATCGCTCAAGCTTGGGGGAGGCTTAAATCAATGTTATATTCATGCCCCAATCATGAGCTCTCAAGAGAAATGATTATTCAAAAAATTTATGCTCGGCTTTCTGATAGCAATCGCACCATGCTTGATACTTCTTGTGATGGCTCTTTTATGATGAAGACTATTGAATTCAAATGGGATTTATTGGAAAGAATTAAACAGGACTCTGAAGATTGGGACCTCGACAAAGGTAAGGAGTCAAGTATGACACCTAGGTTTGATTGTGTTAAATCTTTTATGGATACCGATGTTTTCCGTAAATTTAGCACTAAATATGGACTTGACTCTGAGATAGTAGCTTCTTTTTGTGAATCTTTTGCTACTTATGTTGATCTCCCCAAGGAGAAGTGGTTTAAATATCATCCTCCCATAGAAGTAAAAGTAGTTGCACCTATTAAAGTTGAAGAAAAGATTGTAACTTATAATGATCCTATTGTTCCTACTGCTTATGTTGAGAAACCACCTTTCCCTGTTAGGATAAAGGATCATGCTAAAGCTTCAACTGTGGTTCGTAAAAGCAATATTAAAACCTATACACCTCCTGAGCAATTTAAAGTTGAACCTAATATTGCTATTGCTAAAGATCTCTTGTCTGATAATATTGATGGGCATGTTATTTATTTCTATGATGAAACTGCTAGAATTGCTAAACCGTGTGCTAAAGATAAACCTAGACCTGTGGTAGGCATGCCTGTTATTTCTGTTAAAATAGGAGATCATTGCTATCATGGCTTATGTGATATGGGTGCCAGTGCTAGTGCAATACCTATTAGCCTTTATAGAGAAATTATGCATGATATTGCACCTGTTGAGTTAGAAGATATTGATGTCACAATTAAACTTGCCAATAGAGATACTATTTCACCAATGGGAATTGTTAGAGATGTTGAAGTCTTGTGTGGGAAAACTAAATATCCTGCTGATTTTCTTGTTCTTGGTTGCCCACAGGATAGCTTTTGTCCTATTATATTTGGTAGACCCTTCCTGAACACTGTTAATGCTACCATAGATTGCAAAAGGGATGTTGTTACTATCAGTTTAGATGATATGTATCATGAATTTAATTTCTCTAAATTTAGTAGACAACACCGTGAAGAAGAATTACCTAGTAAGGATGAAATTATTGGTCTTGCTTCTATTGCCGTACCTCCTAGTGATCCTTTAGAACAATATTTGCTAGACCATGAAAATGACATGTTTATGAATGAAAGAAGGGAAATAGATGAAGTATTCTTTAAATAGGAACCTATTCTGAAACACAATTTGCCAGTTGAAATCCTATGGGATCCTCCTCCACCCAAGGGTGATCCCGTGTTTGAGCTTAAACCGTTACCTGATACTCTTAAATATGCTTATCTTGATGAGAAAAAGATATATCCTGTTATTATTAGTGCTAACCTTTCACAGCATGAGGAAGAGAGATTACTGAAAACTCTGAAGAAGCACCGTGCTGCTATTGGGTATACTCTTGATGATCTTAAGGGCATTAGTCCCACTCTATGTCAACATAAAATTAATTTGGAAGAAGATGCTAAACCAGTTTGTGATCATCAGCGACGGCTGAATCCTAAAATGAAAGAAGTGGTAAGAAAGGAAATACTAAAGCTCCTTGAGGCATGTATAATTTATCCCGTTGTTGATAGTCAGTGGGTAAATCCTATCCATTGTGTCCCCAAGAAGGGAGGTATTACTGTTGTTCCTAATGATGAAGATGAATTGATTCCTCAGAGAATTATTACAGGTTATAGGATGGTAATTGATTTCCGCAAATTAAATAAGGCAACTAAAAAGGATCATTACCCCTTACCTTTTATCGATCAAATGCTAGAAAGACTATCCAAACATACACATTTTTGCTTTCTAGATGGTTATTCTGGTTTCTCTCAAATACCTGTGTCAGCCAAAGATCAATCAAAGACTACTTTTACTTGCCCTTTTGGTACTTTTGCTTATAGACGTATGCCTTTTGGTTTATGTAATGCACCTGATACCTTTCAAAGATGCATGATGGCTATATTCTCTGACTTTTGTGAAAAGATTTGTGAGGTTTTCATGGATGATTTCTCCGTCTATGGATCTTCTTTTGATGATTGCTTAAGCAACCTTGATCGAGTTTTGCAGAGATGTGAAGAAACTAATCTTGTCTTGAATTGGGAAAAGTGCCACTTTATGATTAATGAAGGTATTGTCATGGGGCATAAAGTTTCTGAAAAAGGTATTGAAGTTGATAAAGCCAAGGTTGATGCCATTGAAAAGATGCCATGCCCCAAGGACATCAAAGGTATAAGAAGTTTCCTTGGTCACGCCGGATTTTATATGAGGTTCATTAAGGACTTCTCAAAAATTTCTCGGCCTCCGACTAATTTATTACAAAAAGATATACCATTTGTTTTTGATGATGATTGTGTAGAAGCATTTGAAATTCTTAAGAAAGCATTGATCACTGCACCTATTGTTCAGCCACCTGATTGGAATTTACCCTTTGAAATTATGTGTGATGCTAGTGATTATGTTGTAGGTGTTGTTCTAGGGCAAAGAGTTGATAAGAAATTAAATGTTATTCAATATGCTAGTAAAACCCTAGACAATGCTCAAAGAATTATGCTACCACTGAAAAAGAATTCTTAGTAGTTGTATTTGCTTGTGATAAGTTCAGACCTTATATTGTTGATTCTAAAGTAACTATTCACACTGATCATGCTGCTATTAAATATCTCATGGAAAAGAAAGATGCTAAACCTAGACTTATTAGATGGGTTCTCTTGCTACAAGAATTTGACTTACATATTGTTGATAGAAAGGGAGCTGAGAACCCCGTTGCAGACAACTTGTCTAGGTTAGAAAATGTGCTTGATGACCCACTTCCTATTGATGATAGCTTTCCTCATGAGCAATTAAATGTTATAAATGCTTCTCATGCTCCTCCATGGTATGCTGATTATGCTAATTACATTGTTGCTAAGTTTATACCACCTAGTTTCACATACCAGCAAAAGAAAAAGTTCCTCTATGATTTGAGGCATTACTTTTGGGATGATCCACAACTTTATAAAGAAGGGGTAGATGGTGTTATTAGACGTTGTGTACCTGAGCATGAACAGGAACAGATCCTACGCAAGTGTCACTCTGAAGCTTATGGAGGACACCATGCTGGAGATAGAACTGCACATAAGGTATTGCAATCTGGTTTTTATTGGCCTACTCTCTTCAAGGATGCCCGTAAGTTTGTCTTATCTTGTGATGAATGTCAAAGAATCGGTAATATTAGTAGACGTCAAGAAATGCCTATGAACTATTCACTCGTTATTGAACCATTTGATGTTTGGGGCTTTGACTATATGGGACCTTTTCCTTCCTCTAATGGATATACACATATTTTAGTTGCTGTTGATTACGGTACTAAGTGGGTAGAAGCTATTCCAACTAGTAGTGCTGATCATAACACTTCTATTAAAATGCTTAAAGAAGTTATTTTTCCAAGATTTGGAGTCCCTAGATATTTAATGACTGGTGGTGGTTCACATTTTATTCACGGTGCTTTCCGTAAAATGCTTGCTAAATATGATGTTAATCATAGAATTGCATCTCCTTATCACCCACATTCTAGTGGTCAAGTAGAATTGAGTAATAGAGATCTCAAATTAATTTTGCAAAAGATTGTTAATAGATCTAGAAAGAATTGGTCCAAGAAACTGGATGATGCATTATGGGCCTATAGAACTGCATATAAAAATCCTATGGGTATGTCTCCGTATAAAATGGTTTATGGAAAAGCATGTCACTTACCTCTCGAACTAGAACACAAGGCATATTGGGCTATTAAAGAGCTCAATTATGATTTTAAACTTGCCGGTGAGAAGAGGTTATTTGATATTAGCTCACTCGATGAATGGAGAACCCAAGCCTATGAAAATGCCAAGTTGTTTAAAGAAAAAATTAAAAGATGGCATGACAAAAGAATACAAAAGCGTGAGTTTAATGTAGGTGATTGTGTATTGCTATACAACTCTCGTTTAAGATTTTTTGCAGGAAAACTTCTCTCTAAATGGGAAGGTCCTTACGTTATCGAGGAGGTCTACCGTTCTGGTGCCATAAAAATCAACAACTTCGAAGGCACAAATCCTAAGGTGGTGAACGGTCAAAGAATCAAACATTATATCTCAGGTAATCTCATAAATGTTGGAACCAATGTTATTGAAACCGTAACCCCGGAGGAATACATAAGGGACACTTTCCGGAATGTTCGAGACTCCGAAAAGGAATAGGTATGCGGTACGGTAAGTAAACCGACTCCAAAACAGTTTTTAAGGCAATATTTCTCCGTTTTGGAATATTTAGAAAAATAGAAAAATAAGAAGCAGTTCGGGAAGGACACGAGGGCTCCACGAGGGTGGAGGGCGCGCCCTACCCCCTGGGCGCGCCCCCCTACCTCGTGGCCATCTCGTGCGCTTTCCGAACTCCATTTTCTTACACGACACATATTTTGGTCCGTAAAAATTCATTATATAATCTCCCGGAGGTTTTGACTCCCGTATCACGCAAAAATCTCCTGTCTTTGTTTCGAGCTGTTTTCTGTCAAGGTTGTCAAGGCCAGGCACTATGTCGTCTCCCTCCTCCTCCAACCATGAGGGCAATGATGCTTGGCTAATGAAGATAGAGCTTAAGAGAGAAGAACCCATGGAGATCAACAAGGATGAAGGGATCAAGAAGGCCATGGAGGACCAAGTTCCGGCAACAGAAGACACCCTTCAACTTGATCACAATCTTCTTACCCCAACAAAAATCGAAGCTTTCAAGATGATTGAGTTAGCTCGTATACAAAATAAGTATCTCACACGTGAAAATATTTTGTTGAAGGAGCATGTCATCGCACTCAAGGGCATTATCCGCAAGTTAGAATACCTCCTACTCTCGATGTGCGACTATCCATCATCAACAACTCCACCTTCTTCACCAACAAAAGAGACATAATCACATGGGTATGGGCACTCCACTACCAAGCTTGGGGGAGTGCCCCGATATCGTATCACCATCACTTTTATCTTTAGCGTTTTCCTTAGTTCGATCCTTTTGGTATTATCTTGATCTAGTAGAATAAAGTTTATGGCATGATCTAGTTTTGAGTTTTGCTTTATAATTCCTCTATGTAATCGAGTCCGTGAGCTATATAATAAAGATTAGTGTTGAGTCAAGGGCTTGATTATTTTGCCATGATACTAAGGGAATAAAAGAAAAGAGAAAGAAATAAAAAGAAACAAAGAGATCATGTGGATCTTGTGGAGAGTAATGAGCTCACATAGAAAAAGTATCATTAATAAAAGTTGTTGAGAGTTGACAAGCATAGTTTTGGTCATCGTTGCAATTAATAGGAAGTAATAAAGAAAGAGAGGTCTTCACATATAAATATACTATATTGGACATCTTTTATGATTATGAGCACTCATTAAAATATGACATGCTAAAGAGTTGACGTTGGACAAGGAAGACAATGTAATGGGTTATGTTTTCTTACATCTGAGATAAATTATATTATCATGGATCATCCAACATGGTTGAGCTTGCCTTTCCCCCTCGTGCTAGCCAAATTCATCGCACCAAGTAGAGATACTACTTGTGCTTCCAAATACCCTTAAACCAGTTTTATCATGAGAGTCCACTATACCTACCTATGGATTGAGTAAGATCCTCTAAGTAAGTTGTCATCGGTGCAAGCAATAAAAATTGCTCTCTAAATATGTATGACTTATTAACATGGGAGAAAATAAGCTTTATACGATCGTGTGATATGGAAGAAATAAAAGCGACAGACTGCATAATAAAGGTCCATAACACAAGTGACAATATAAAGTGACGTTCTTTCGCATTAAGATTTTGTGCATCCAACCATTAAAGCGCATGACAACCTCTGCTTCCCTCTGTGAAGGGCCTATCTTCTACTTTTATCTCCTACCTTGCATAAGAGTCATGGTGATCTTCACCCTTCCTTTTTACATTTTATCCTTTGGCAAGCATAGTATGTTGGAAAGATCCTGGTATATATGTCTAATTGGATGTGAGTCTTCATGAACTATTATTGTTGACATTACCCTCGAGGTAAAATGTTGGGAGGCAAAACTATAAGCCCCTATCTTTCTCTGTGTCCGATTAAAACTCCATACCCGTAAGTATTGCGTGAGTGTCAGCAATTGTGAAAGATTATATGATAGCTGAGTATGTGGACTTGCTGAAAAGCTCTTATATATTGACTCTTTCCTATGTTATGATAAATTGCAATTGCTCCAATGACTGAGATTATAGTTTGTTAGTTTTCAATGAAGTTTACGATTCATACTTGAAATTGTGATTGAATTATTACTCTAGCATAAGAAATCATATGACAAGAATTATGTAAGTTGCTGTTCTAAGAATGATCATGATGCCCTCATGTCCGTATTTTATTTTTATCGACACCTCTATCTCTAAACATGTGGACATATTTTTCGATTTCGGCTTTTCGCTTAAGGACAAGCAAGGTCTAAGCTTGGGGGAGTTGATACGTCCATTTTGCATCATGCTTTTATATCGATATTTATTGCATTATGGGCTGCTATTACACATTACGTCACAATACTTATGCCTTTTCTCTCTTATTTTACAAGGTTTCCATAAAGAGGGAGAATGTCGGTAGCTGGGATTCTAGGCTGGAAAAGGAGCAAATATTACAGACATATTCTGCACAGCTCCAAAAGTCTTGAAACTTCACGGAAGATGTTTTCAGAATATATAAAAAATACTCGGCGGAAGAGATTCACCAGGGGGGCCACACCCTGCCCACGAGGGTGGGGGCGCGCCCTACCCCCCTGGGCGCGCCCCCTACCTCGTGGGCCCCTTGGTGGCTCTCCGGTGGCCATCTTCTGCTATATGAAGTCTTTCGATGGGAAAAAATAATAAGCCATCTTCTCGGATGAAACTCCGCCGCCACGAGGCGGAACCAATCTAGGGCTCTGGTGGAGCTGTTCTGCCAGGGAAGCTTCCCTCCCGGAGGGGGAAATCATCACCATCGTCATCACCAACGCTACTCTCATCGGGAGAGGGCAATCTTCATCAACATCTTCATCATCACCATCTCTTCTCAAAACCCTAGTTCATCTCTTGTATCCTATTCTTGTCTCCAAGTACGGGATTGGTACCTGTGGGTTGCTAGTAGTGCTAATTACTCCTTGTAGTTGATGCTAGTTGGTTTATTTGGTGGAAGATCATATGTTCAGATCCTATATGCATATTAATACCCCTCTGATTATGAACATGTTTATGCTTTGTGAGTATTATGTTTGTTCCTGAGGACATGGGAGAAGTCTTGCTATTAGTAGTCATGTGAATTTGGTTTTTGTTTGATATTTTGATGAGATGTATGTTGTCTCTCCTCTAGTGGTGTTATGTGAACGTCGACTACATGACACTTCACCATTATTTGGGCCTAGAGGAAGGCATTGGGAAGTAATAAGTAGATGATGGGTTGCTAGAGTGATAGAAGCTTAAACCCTAGTTTATGCGTTGCTTCGTAAGGGGCTGATTTGGATCCATATGTTCCATGCTATGGTTAGGTTTACCTTAATACTTTTGTTGTAGTTGCGGATGCTTGCAATAGAGGTTAATCATAAGTGGGATGCTTGTCCAAGTAAGGACAGTACCCAAGCACCGGTCCACCCACATATCAAATTATCAAAGTATCGAACGCGAATCATATGAGCATGATGAAAACTAGCTTGATGATATTCCCATGTGTCCTCGGGAGCGCTTTTCTCTATATAAGAGTTTGTCCAGGCTTGTCCTTTGCTACAAAAAGGATTGGGCCACCTTGCTGCACTTTATTTAC
Source organism: Triticum dicoccoides (assembly GCF_002162155.2). Lineage (NCBI taxonomy): Eukaryota > Viridiplantae > Streptophyta > Magnoliopsida > Poales > Poaceae > Triticum > Triticum dicoccoides. Next base: position 305,330,923 of record NC_041380.1, on the reverse strand, counting down.
TTTTGTTACTTGTTGCTCGTTACAAATTATCCTATCACAAAACTATCTGTTACCACTTGTTTCAGTACTTGCAGAGAATACCTTACTGGAAACCGCTTATCATTTCCTTCTGCTCCTCGTTGGGTTCGACACTCTTACTTATCGAAAGGACTATGATAGATCCCCTATACTTGTGGGTCATCAGGGACATGATAGGGATGAATATGTGAGCAGGAAAAGAGGTCCGAGGCAAGTGTGGGTGGCAAAGGTCGAAGTGGACAGACAGGAGGGACATCATGCCTTCATTCACGACACTCGACGTAAAACGTCAACAATGCTTGATCGCATCCCGGATGACTATGAGAGATCGGCGGACCCTGGGACCAGGGCCGTTGGGAGCTATGAATATCCTAGCCTGGAACTCTCGAGGATTGGGGTTGGACTCGACAGTGGGCGAACTACGCGATCTGATTAGGTCTCACAACCCAGCGGTGGTGTTTCTGAGTGAAACTAAGAAGAGGACGAGGGCTATGGACAAGCTCAAGTGGAGTTTGGGCTTTAGGTGCGGGGTGGCCGTGGATTGCAATGGCAAAAGTGGGGGGCTTGCCCTCTGGTGGAGGGATCACTTACATGTCACTATAAGACCATGGTGCCAATATTTTCTAGATGTTGAGGTGATCAGTGAGGGCAAAACCTTTAGGATCACTGGATTCTATGGGGAACCGGATGTCGAGCGTAGATGTAAATCTTGGGATGCTCTTAGCTATCTGAAGAGGCGGGATAACCTGTCGTGGTTGTGTGATGGGGATTTCAATGAGACTCTCTTTCAGTCGGAGCAGAGGGGAGGCAATCAGAGGGGTTTTCTGTAGATGGAAGCATTCAGGGACTGCCTTGATGATTGTGGCCTTGCAGATCTTGGTTCTACAGGATACCCGTTCACTTGGGATAACAAGCGAGACGACAATGACAACATTCAGGTGCGGTTGGACTGGGGTACATGCAACGATGATTTCCTGGCCATGTTTCCCACCTCCTTTGTGGAGCATATCATCACGGAGGAATCTGACCATGTGGCTTGGGTGGTTCGTGTTTTGGAGATGGCTCCAACGCTTGAACCCCGGAGGGAACGGTTGTTTCAATACAAGGAAGCATGGACACGTCACGAAAGCTATGAGGCAACGGTTGCTGAGCAGTGGGCTTGCACCTCAACAGGCGAGTCGGGGCTGGCTGCTGTTTGTAGCCGCCTTAAGGGCATGACAGTCGGAATGCAGGAATGGGGCAAGAGGGTTTTTGGTTCGGTTCGCAAGCAGATTGTGCACCTCAAAGATCAGCTTCAAAAGGCCAAGTTCAGAGGCTTAGCGGCGGAGAACTTGTAACACCCACGATGCCTTTACGGTTCCCCAGTTAACCGTTGGAGTATCAAACGAACTCCAAATGGCACGAAACTTGACAGGCGGTCTACCGGTGGTGTACCAAGGCCGCTTGGCAAATCTTGGTCCATTCCGAGAAAGTTTAGCACCTGCTCATGAAAAGAGACAAAAGGGGGATGCTAGAGGACGTAGGAGTGTCGGATTGCAAAACGGAGAATGGGGAAAATGCTCGGATGCATGAGACGAACACGCATGCAAATGATATGCACATGATCACATGATAAGATGCAACACGCAAGCAAATGACAAGGCAACTGTTGGGGAACGTAGCAGAATTTTAAAATTTTCTACACATCACCAAGATCAATCTATGGAGTCATCTAGCAACGAGGGAGAGAGGAGTGCATCTACATACCCTTGTAGATCACGAGCGGAAGCGTTCAAGAGAACGGGGTTGATGGAGTCGTACTCGTCGTGATCCAAATCACCGAAGATCCTAGCGCCGAACGGACGGCACCTCCGCGTTCAACACACGTACGGAGCGAGGACATCTCCCGCGCCTTGATCCAGCAAGGAGGAGGGAGAGGTTGAGGAAGAGGGCTCCAACAGCAGCACGACGGCGTGGTGGTGGTGAAGCTGCAGTACTCCGGCAGGGCTTCGCCAAGCTCTTACGGAGGAGGAGAGGTGTTGGGGAGGGGAGGGGCTGCGCCTTGGATGTTGTGTGCAGCCCTCCCCTCACCCCTCTATTTATAGGGGAAGGGGGAAGGGGGCCGGCCCCCTCTAGATGAGATCTAGAGGGGGGGCGGCCAAGGGGAGGGGGGCTTGCCCCCCAAGCAAGGGGGCGCCCCCCTTAGGGTTTTCCCCCAACCCTAGGCGCATGGGCCCTAGGGGGGTGTGGCGCCCCATCCCACTTGGGCTGGTTCCCTTCTCCATACAGCCCATAAGGCCCTCCGGAAGAGGTGGCCCCTCCCGGTGGACCCCCGGAACCCCTCCGGTGGCCCCGGTACAATACCAATATGCCCCCGAACCTTTCCGGCGACCGTATGACAACTTCCCATATATAAATCTTTACCTCCGGACCATTCCGGAACTCCTCGTGACGTCCGGGATCTTATCCGGGACTCCGAACAACATTCGGTAATCACATACAAGTCTTCCTAACAACCCTAGCGTCACCGAACCTTAAGTGTGTAGACCCTACGGGTTCGGGAGACATGCAGACATGACCGAGACGACGCTCCGGTCAATAACCAACAACGGGATCTGGATACCCATGTTGGCTCCCACGTGCTCCACGATGATCTCATCGGATGAACCACGATGTCGAGGATTCAATCAATCCGTATACAATTCCCTTTGTCAATCGATACGTTACTTGCCCGAGACTCGATCGTGGTATCCCAATACCTTGTTCAGTCTCGTTACCGGCAAGTCACTTTACTCGTACCGTAATGCATGATCCCGTGATCAACCACTTGATCACATTGAGCTCATTATGATGATGCATTACCGAGTGGGCCCAGAGATACCTCTCCGTCATACGGAGTGACAAATCCCAGTCTCGATTTGTGCCAACCCAACAGACACTTTCGGAGATACCTGTAATGTACCTTTATAGTCACCCAGTTACGTTGTGACGTTTGGCACACCCAAGGCACTCCTACGGTATCCGGGAGTTGCACAATCTCATGGTCTAAGGAAATGATACTTGACATTCAGAAAAGCTATAGCAAACGAACTACACGATCTTTGAGCTAAGCTTAGGATTGGGTCTTGTCCATCAAATCATTCTCCTAATGATGTGATCCCGTTATCAATGACATCCAATGTCCATAGTCAGGAAACCATGACTATCCTTTGATCAACGAGCTAGTCAACTAGAGGCTCACTAGGGACGTGTTGTGGTCTATGTATTCACACATGTATTACGATTTCCGGATAACACAATTATAGCATGAACAATAGACAATTATCATGAACAAAGAAATATAATAATAACCATTTTATTATTGCCTCTAGGGCATATTTCCAACAGTCTCCCACTTGCACTAGAGTCAATAATCTAGTTACATTGTGATGAGTCGAACACCCATGCAGTTCTGGTGTTGATCATGTTTTGCTCTAGGGAGAGGTTTAGTCGACGGATCTGCCACATTTAGGTCCGTATGTACTTTACAAATCTCTATGTCTCCATTTTGAACACTTTCACGAATGGAGTTGAAGCGACGCTTGATATGCCTGGTCTTCCTGTGAAACCTGGGCTCCTTGGCAAGGGCAATAGCTCCAGTGTTGTCACAGAAGAGAGTCATCGGGCCCGACGCATTGGGTATGACTCCTAGGTCGGTAATGAACTCCTTCACCCAGACTGCTTCTTGTGCTGCCTCCAAGGATGCCATGTACTCCGCTTCACATGTAGATCCCGCCACAACACTTTGCTTGCAACTGCACCAGCTTACTGCCCCACCATTCAAAATATACACGTATCCGGTTTGTGACTTAGAGTCATCCAGATCTCTGTCGAAGCTAGCATCGACGTAACCCTTTACGACGAGCTCTTCGTCACCTGCATAAATGAGAAACATTTCCTTAGTCCTTTTCAGGTACTTCAGGATATTCTTGACCGCTGTCCAGTGTTCCATGCCGGGATTACTTTGGTACCTTCCTACCAAACTTACGACAAGGTTTACATCAGGTCTGGTACACAGCATAGCATACATGATAGACCCTATGGCCGAGGCATAGGGGACGACACTCATCTTTTCTCTATCTTCTGCCGTGGTCAGGCATTGAGCCGTGCTCAATCTCGTACCTTGCAATACAGGCAAGAACCCCTTCTTTGACTGATCCATTTTGAACTTCTTCAATATCTTGTCAAGGTACGTACTCTGTGAAAGACCAATGAGGCGTCTCGATCTATCTCTATAGATCTTGGTGCCTAATATATAAGCAGCTTCTCCAAGGTCCTTCATTGAAAAACACTTGTTCAAGTAGGCCTTTATGCTTTCCAAGAATTCTATATCATTTCCCATCAACAGTATGTAATCCACATACAATATGAGAAATGCTACAGAGCTCCCACTCACTTTCTTGTAAATGCAGGCTTCTCCATAAGTCTGCATAAACCCAAACGCTTTGATCATCTCATCAAAACGAATGTTCCAACTCCGAGATGCTTGCACCAGCCCATAAATCGAGTGTTGGAGCTTGCACACCTTGTCAGCATTCTTAGGATCGACAAAACCTTCTGGCTGCATCATATACAATTCTTTCTTAAGGAAACCATTAAGGAATGCCGTTTTGACGTCCATTTGCCATATCTCATAATCATAGAATGCGGCAATTGCTAACATGATTCGGACGGACTTCAACTTCGCTACTGGTGAGAAAGTCTCATCGTAGTCAACCCCTTGAACTTGTCGATAACCCTTAGCGACAAGCCGAGCTTTATAGATGGTCACATTACCATCCGCGTCTGTCTTCTTCTTAAAGATCCATTTATTTTCTATGGCTCGCCGATCATTGGGCAAGTCAGTCAAAGTCCATACTTCGTTTTCATACATGGATCCTATCTCGGATTTCATGGCTTCCAGCCATTTGTCGGAATCCGGGCCCGCCATCGCTTCTTCATAGTTCGAAGGTTCACCGTTGTCTAACAACATGATTTCCAAGACAGGGTTGCCGTACCACTCTGGTGCGGAACGTGTCCTCGTGGACCTACGAAGTTCAGTAGTAACTTGATCTGAAGTTTCATGATCATCATCATTAACTTCCTCTCTAGTCGGTGCAGGCACCTCAGGAACATTTTCTTGAGCTGCGCCACTTATCGGTTCAAGAGGTAATACTTCATCAAGTTCTACTTTCCTCCCACTTATTTCTTTCGAGAGAAACTCTTTCTCTAGAAAGGACCCATTCTTGGCAACAAAGATCTTGCCTTCGGATCTGAGGTAGAAGGTATACCCAACAGTTTCTTTAGGGTATCCTATGAAGACGCATTTTTCCGATTTGGGTTTGAGCTTTTCAGGTTGAAGTTTCTTGACATAAGCATCGCATCCCCAAACTTTTAGAAACGACAACTTAGGTTTCTTCCCAACCCATAATTCATACGGTGTCATCTCAACGGATTTTGACGGAGCCCTATTTAAAGTGAATGCGGCAGTCTCTAAAGCATAGCCCCAAAATGACAGCGGTAAATCGGTAAGAGACATCATAGATCGCACCATATCTAATAGAGTACGATTATGATGTTCTGACACACCATTACGCTGAGGTGTTCTAGGCGGCGTGAGTTGTGAAACTATTCCACATTTTCTTAAGTGTGTGCCAAATTCGTGACTCAAGTATTCTCCCCCATGATCTGGTCGCAAGAACTTGATTTTTCTGTCACGTTCATTCTCAACCTCACTCTAAAATTCCTTGAACTTTTCAAAGGTCTCAGAGTTGTGTTTATTAAGTAGACATACCCATATCTACTCAAGTCATCAGTGAGGGTGAGAACATAGCGATAGCCACCGCGATCCTCAACACTCATTGGACTGCACACATCAGTATGTATGATTTCCAATAAGTTGGTTGCTCGCTCCATTGTTCCTGAGAATGGAGTCTTGGTCATTTTACCCATGAGGCATGGTTCGCACGTGTCAAATGATTCGTAATCAAGAGACTCTAAAAGTCCATCTGCATGGAGCTTCTTCATGCGTTTGACACCTATGTGACCAAGGCGGCAGTGCCACAAGTATGTGGGACTATCATTATCAACCTTACATCTTTTGGTATTCACACTATGAATATGTGTAGCATTACGTTCGAGATTCATTAAGAATAAACCATTCACCATCGGAGCATGACAATAAAACATATCTCTCATATAAATAGAACAACCATTATTCTCGGATTTAAATGAGTAGCCATCTCGAATTAAACGAGATCCTGATACAATGTTCATGCTCAAAGCTGGCACTAAATAACAATTATTGAGGTTTAAAACTAGTCCCGTAGGTAAATGTAGAGGTAGTGTGCCGACGGCGATCACATCGACCTTGGAACCATTCCCGACGCGCATCGTCACCTCATCCTTCGCCAGTCTCCGCTTATTCCACAGCTCCTGATTTGAGTTACATATGTGAGCAACCGCACCGGTATCAAATACCCAGGAGTTACTACGAGTACTGGTAAGGTACACATCAATTACATGTATATCACATATACCTTTCGTATTGCCGGCCTTCTTGTCCGCTAAGTATTTGGGGCAGTTCCGCTTCCAGTGACCACTTCCATTGCAATAAAAACACTCAGTCTCGGGCTTGGGTCCATTCTTTGGCTTCTTCCCGATAGCTTGCTTACCGGGCGCGACAACTCCCTTGCCGTCCTTCTTGAAGTTCTTCTTACCCTTGCCTTTCTTGAACTTAGTGGTTTTATTCACCATCAACACTTGATGTTCCTTTTTGACTTCTACCTCTGCTGATTTCAGCATTGAATATACCTCAGGAACGGTCTTTTCCATCCCCTGCATATTGAAGTTCATCACAAAGCTCTTGTAGCTCGGTGGAAGCGACTGAAGGATTCTGTCAATGACCGCATCATCCGGGAGATTAACTCCCAGCTGAGTCAAGGGGTTATGCAACCCAGACATTTTGAGTATGTGCTCACTGACAGAACTATTTTCCTCCATCTTACAACTGAAGAACTTGTCGGAGACTTCATATCTCTCGACCCGGGCATGAGCTTGAAAAACCATTTTCAGCTCTTCAAACATCTCATATGCTCTGTGTCTCTCAAAATGCTTTTGGAGCCCCGGTTCTAAGCTGTAAAGCATGCCGCACTGAACGAGGGAGTAATCATCAGCACGTGACTGCCAAGCGTTCATAACGTCTTGGTTCTTTGGGACAGGTGCGTCACCTAGCGGTGCTTCTAGGACATAATCTTTCTTGGCAGCTATGAGGATGATCCTCAGGTTACGGACCCAGTCTGTATAGTTGCTGCCATCGTCTTTCAGCTTGGTTTTCTCTAGGAACGCGTTGAAGTTGAGGACAACGTGGGCCATTTGATCTACAAGACATATTGTAAATATTTTAGACTAAGTTCATGATAATTAAGTTCATCTAATCAAATTATTCAATGAACTCCCACTCAGATAGACATCCCTCCAGTCATCTAAGTATAACATGATCCGAGTTAACTAGGCCGTGTCCGATCATCACGTGAGACGGACTAGTCAACATTAGTGAACATCTTCATGTTGATCGTATCTTCTATACGACTCATGCTCGACCTTTCGGTCTTCTGTGTTCCGAGGCCATGCCTGTACATGCTAGGCTCGTCAAGTCAACCTAAGTGTATTGCGTGTGTAAATCCGGCTTACACCCGTTGTATTCGAACGTTAGAATCTATCACACCCGATCATCACATGGTGCTTCGAAACAACGAACCTTCGCAATGGTGCATAGTTAGGGGGGACACTTTCTTGAAATTATTTCAAGGGATCATCTTATTTAAGCTACCGTCGTTCTAAGCAAATAAGATGCAAAACATGATAAACATCACATGCAATCAAATAGTGACATGATATGGCCAATATCATTTGCTCCTTTTGATCTCCATCTTCGGGGCTCCATGATCATCGTTGTCACCGGCATGACACCATGATCTCCATCATCGTGTCTTCTTGAAGTTGTCTCGTCATCTATTACTTCTACTACTATGGCTAACGCTTTAGCAATAAAGTAAAGTAATTACATGACGTTTATGTTGACACACAGGTCATAAATAAATAAAGACAACTCCTATGGCTCCTGCCAGTTGTCATACTCATCGACATGCAAGTCGTGATTCCTATTACAAGAACATGATCATCTCATACATCACATATATCATTCATCACATCCTTTGGCCATATCACATCACAAAACACTTGCTGCAAAAACAAGTTAGACGTCCTCTAATTGTTGTTGCAAGTTTTTACGTGGCTGCTATAGGATTCTAGCAAGAACGTTTCTTACCTACGCCAAAACCACAACGTGAATTGCCAATTTCTATTTACCCTTCATAAGGACCCTGTTCATCGAATCCGATCCGACTAAAGTGGGAGAGACAGACACCCGCCAGCCACCTTATGCAACTAGTGCATGTCAGTCGATGGAACTGGTCTCACGTAAGCGTACGTGTAAGGTTGGTCCGGGCCACTTCATCCCACAATGTTGCCGAAGCAAGATAAGACTAGTAACGGCAAGATAATTGACAATATCGACGCCCACAACTGCTTTGTGTTCTACTCGTGCATAGTAACTACGCATAGACCTAGCTCATGATGCCACTGTTGGGGAACGTAGCAGAATTTTAAAATTTTCTACGCATCACCAAGATCAATCTATGGAGTCATCTAGCAACGAGGGAGAGAGGAGTGCATATACATACCCTTGTAGATCACGAGCGGAAGCGTTCAAGAGAACGGGGTTGATGGAGTCGTACTCGTCGTGATCCAAATCATCGAAGATCCTAGCGCCGAACGGACGGCACCTCCGCGTTCAACATACGTATGGAGCGAGGACGTCTCCCGCGCCTTGATCCAGCAAGGAGGAGGGAGAGGTTGAGGAAGAGGGCTCCAACAGCAGCACGACGGTGTGGTGGTGGTGAAGCTGCAGTACTCCGGCAGGGCTTCGCCAAGCTCTTACGAAGGAGGAGAGGTGTTGGGGAGGGGAGGGGCTGCGCCTTGGATGTTGTGTGCAGCCCTCCCCTCACCCCTCTATTTATAGGGGAAGGGGGAAGGGGGCCGCCCCCCTCTAGATGAGATCTAGAGGGGGGGGGGCGGCCAAGGGGAGGGGGGCTTGCCCCCCAAGCAAGGGGGCGCCCCCCTTAGGGTTTTCCCCCAACCCTAGGCGCATGGGCCCTAGGGGGGTGTGGCGCCCCATCCCACTTGGGCTGGTTCCCTTCTCCATACAGCCCATAAGGCCCTCCGGAAGAGGTGGTCCCTCCCGGTGGACCCCCGGAACCCCTCCGGTGGCCCCGGTACAATACCGATATGCCCCCGAACCTTTCCGGCGATCGTATGACAACTTCCCATATATAAATCTTTACCTCCGGACCATTCCGGAACTCCTCGTGACGTCCGGGATCTCATCCGGGACTCCGAACAACATTCGGTAATCACATACAAGTCTTCCTAACAACCCTAGCATCACCGAACCTTAAGTGTGTAGACCCTACGGGTTCGGGAGACATGCAGACATGACCGAGACGACTCTCCGGTCAATAACCAACAGCGGGATCTGGATACCCATGTTGGCTCCCACATGCTCCACGATGATCTCATCAGATGAACCACGATGTCGAGGATTCAATCAATCCGTATACAATTCCCTTTGTCAATCGATACGTTACTTGCCCGAGACTCGATCGTGGTATCCCAATACCTTGTTCAGTCTCATTACCGGCAAGTCACTTTACTCGTATCGTAATTCATAATCCCGTGATCAACCACTTGATCACATTGAGCTCATTATGATGATGCATTACCGAGTGGGCCCAGAGATACCTCTCCGTCATATGGAGTGACAAATCCCAGTCTCGATTTGTGCCAACCCAACAGACACTTTCGGAGATACCAGTAATGTACCTTTATAGTCACCCAGTTACGTTGTGACGTTTGGCACACCCAAGGCACTCCTACGGTATCCGGGAGTTGCACAATCTCATGGTCTAAGGAAATGATACTTGACATTCAGAAAAGCTATAGCAAACGAACTACACGATCTTTGAGCTAAGCTTAGGATTGGGTCTTGTCCATCACATCATTCTCCTAATGATGTGATCCCGTTGTCAATGACATCCAATGTCCATAGTCAGGAAACCATGACTATCTTTTGATCAACGAGCTAGTCAACTAGAGGCTCACTAGGGACGTGTTGTGGTCTATGTATTCACACATGTATTACGATTTTCGGATAACACAATTATAGCATGAACAATAGACAATTATCATGAACAAAGAAATATAATAATAACCATTTTATTATTGCCTCTAGGGCTTATTTCCAACAACAACAATAGCAAATAACTGGAAGACACCTGGCGCAACGGTCTCGGGGCGTCACAGAACTCTTCGGAGGTTCGAGCGATTGAGGAACAACTCCGCGAGACATACGCCAGGGAGGAGTTGCTCCAGCATCAACGCTCCCGAGTGGATTGGCTGCAGGCGGGTGATATGAACACGAAGTATTTCCAAGGGAGGGCGTCTCACAGGAGGAGGAAGAATACTGTACGGACGCTTCAACGCGAGGATGGCTCCAAGTGCAAGGTAAATGAAGAAATGAGAGAGTTGGTCGCTGGTTTCTATGAGCAGCTTTTCGCCTCAGAAGGGTCTAATCATGCTGAAGTTGTTCTTGAAAATATTAATGAAGTGGTCTCGGCTGAGATGAATGCAAAGCTAACCGCCCTGGTTTCTGATGATGAGGTGGAGACGACCTTGTTCCAAATGGGGCCGACAAAGGTGCCGGGCCCGGACAGCCTTCCGGCGATGTTCTACCAGCGACACTGTCGCTTAACAAGGATGATGTTTGCCGCGTTGTCAAGGACTTCCTTGCTGGCGTGGCTGCACTGGATGCTTTCAATGCTACGGTGATTGTTATGATACCGAAAGTTAGCTCACCGGAGCCGCTCTCACAATTTCGCCCTATTAGTCTGTGTAATGTCTTGTACAAGATCGCGTCCAAGGTTCTTGCCAATAGGCTCAAGTTTGATTCTGCCGGTTCTCATTTATGAAGAACAAAGCGCCTTTGTTCCCGGGCGGCTTATTACTGATAACGTTCTTATGGCCTATGAATGTGTTCACGCGATCAGAACAAGGAAAAGGAAGAGACCACTTTGCGCTGTCAAACTAGACATGATGAAGGCGTATGATAGGGTGGAGTGGAGTTTTCTTGAGCAGATACTGGCACGCTTTGGCTTTGAGGCTGGTTGGATAGCCATGATTATGCGATGTGTCACTTCAGCTAAATTTGTTGTGAAGCTTAACGGTGGCTACTCCAGGAGATTCTGCCCATCCAGAGGATTGCGGCAAGGGGACCCCTATCCCTTTACCTGTTCTTGTTCTTCTTCTGTGTGGAAGGTTTCTCTGCCTTGTTGAAGCGGGCTCAGGAGGAGAATGAGTTGAAGGGGGTGTCGTTTGGGAGCACTAGCCCCCAAGTGACACATCTTCTGTTTGCTGATGATAGTATCGTCTTTCTTCAGGGGTCAGCGGATAATCTTGAGAAGCTGAAAGCCATTTTGGAGGTGTACGAGGTGGCTTCGAGGCAAAAAGTGAATATGAACAAGTCCTCTATCTTCTTCGGGAAGGATGCCCGGAGGGGCAAAAGGAGGTTCTAAAGAGGGCTATTGGGATTGAGTCAGAGGCCTTGAGTGAGCGTTATTTATGCCTACCAACGATGGTTGGGAGAGCTAAAGATGGTGTGTTTAAATATGTCATGGAAAGCTCGAAAAAGAAGGCTACGGGATGGAAGGGGCATGGCCTATCCAAGAAAGCTAGGGAGGTCTTAGTGAAATCGGGACTGCAGTCTACTCCCACGTTTACCATGAGTTGCTTCCACCTCACAAATAAGATGTGCCGGAATTTGTCATCAATCTCCTCTAAATTCTGGTGGGGTGCTATCAATGGTGAACGCAAGGTACAGTGGATTGCTTGGGACAAGATGTGTACTGCTAAGCGAGTGGGTGGCATGGGGTTTCGTGATCCTGAAGTGTTCAACCAGGCCCTTCTAGCAAAACAAGCTTGGCATCTACTTCAGTTGTCGTCCTCATTATGCGCCCAGGTTTTGAAGGCTCGGTATTACAATGATAGGGGCATTCCGAATGCTACTTGCCCAACGGGTGGATCGTACACATTCAGGAGCATTATCCATGGGCGTGATTTGCCGTGAGCTGGCTTAGTGTGGAGGATCGGAGATGGAATGCAGGTCAATATCCATCATGATCAATGGATCCCGATGAAGGGGAGTTTGACACCGTTGGGTGCTGAGTTCATCCCGGGTTTGACAAAAGTTAGCCACCTACTGGATCAGTCAGGGGCACGGTGGGACGATCAGAAGCTGGCTGCTATGTTTTCAAGTGATGATGCTCGGGATATCAAACAAATTGCAATGGGTGGGCTAGGCGTTGAGGACTGCCTCGCGTGGAACTATACAAAGAACAGACAGTTCACGGTCCGCTCGGCCTACCACTTGCGGATGGAGATGAACAAAGCAAGGCACGATAAGGCAGAGTCCTCATCTGTGAGTAATCACAAAAGCTGGCTGGCTCTATGGGATTCGGATGCTCTGGGGAAGGCCAAGATACACATGTGGCGCCTAATGAGGAATGGCCTTGCTGTTGGGAATGAGCTGCGGAGGAGGAGCATCAAAGCTGGTGTATTCTGTGCTGCTTATGGTCGAGATGAGACCATTTTCCATCGTTTTTGGAGATGCCCGCACTCGGCCTTGTTCTGGAAGAGGCTGTGCTCAGAAATGGGAATGAGGGTGGCGATCCCGCCCTGTCAAATTGATTCCCAGAGTGCACTCAATCGGTGGCTGCTGGATTGGCTTCCCGTTGCTCATGAGGACGAGAGGTCATTGGTGATCCAAGTTGTATACGCTCTGTGGCTAGCGCGCAATGAAACTAGTGAAGGGAAGCGCATTGAGGATCCACCAGCGATTGCTCGCCGTGTGGTGGCTCTCACGGAGGAGTGGAAGTAGGTCCATCAGCATTCGCCACCACAGCCGAAGCAGAGGGCTCAGGTCAGATGGGAGGCGCCAGAGGCCGGGTGGGTGAAGGCCAATGCTGACGGGGCACTGTCCATCCAAAGGGAAAGGGGATGGGCTGGAGTAGTTCTCCGAGACCACAATGGTGGTTTTTTGGCTGCTGCATGCCACTCCTACAAGAATATGGTGAGCCCCGAGATTGCTAAAGCCCTCGCATGCAAAAGGGCAATTCAAGTGGCAGCTGAAATCAATGTGCAAAGGCTCCATCCGGAGCTGGATAACGACCCTGTTTGGTTCCACGAGTTAGAGTTAGTTTGGGTTAGTTTGGACTCAACTAACCCAAAAATATCCAAACACGAGGGTTAGTTTGGGTTGGATGCATCTAACTCATCCAAAAAATCTAATCAATCCAAGAGGTGCTTATTTGGGTTAGTTTTCCTTGGGACCACTAAAAAACATCTTTTTCTCTCATTCTCCCCGCAGCAGATCCCTCCCCACTTCCTCGAAGTTTCTCGTCCTCTCCCTTCCTCCCTCTCGCACCGCTCGTGAAGACGCCTCGTCGTATCCGCGCTCTCGTCCGCCGCCGGTAAGCAGCCCCGCCCTATCCTCCCGTTCCAACCCCCTCGTCTCCCCGCGGCCCGTCCACCCGTCGGTAAGCAGCTCCTTGCACGGCCCGTCCCCGCCAGCCTCGGCCAGGGACGACATATTCGGTCGGTGGGCTACGCGAGAGGCCATCGCGACTCCTTGCCGGACGCGTCCCCGTCTGCCTCAGCTAGGGCTCGCTCTGCCAAATCCGGCAGGAAATAGGATGCAAAGTAGCCAAATGATTGAGAAAGACCATTTATTATTAATCTAACCCTGCCATCCAAACATCTCTTTGGTTAGAGTTAATTAAGGACTAGTTTAGGGTTAGAATCTAACTCTAATTTCTAAGTTAGAGTATCCAAAGAGGGCCAACATGGCTGTTGTTCAGGCTATCTCTAGCAGCAAAAGGGATTTCTCTATGTTCGGGCCTGTTGTGTAGGAAATAAAAAAATATGCTCCATGAGTTCACTAAAGTGAAGGTGTCGTGGAGGAGCCGTGAAGCAAATCGTGCCGCCGATAAATTAGCTAAAGCAGGTTTAGGTGATGATTTATGTAAGGTGTGGTTTTCTGTGTCCTAGAGTACGTTCTGAAGTTTTACGACATTCCTAGCTTCGTTTAATAAATGGCGGCGATGATGATCAAAAAAAAAGTTTTCCCGCTGAAAAGTGCCACGGCCCTGCTCCCGGCGCAATGCGCTAATCGCGATTTTGCTCACTAGGGTCTCGCCGGGATCGTCGC
>NC_041380.1:305311906-305316214 GCF_002162155.2 Triticum dicoccoides | reverse complement strand
TCGGGATGGATTCCGCGGCGGAGCGAGGAAGTCGGAGCGTGGGGGCAGGGCGAGGTCCTCAGCCTCACGCGTGGCGGGCTTCCCCGCCTGTTCGTCCGCCCCAATTCTCTCGCCATCACGACCTCTTGGCCCGAGCCGCTCCTAGTTCCCTCCCACTAGCAACGCCAGGGAGCTCTTCCTGATAGTCGTCCTCCTCCCCCTCCCCGCCGCTGGATTGGCCAGTGGAGATCCGTCGGGGCGCGATTCCTTTTGTTGGTGAGAATGCCCTAATCCGTTTGGGTTCTTGTTCGTTTTCCTTGCCGCTAACAATCGAATCCGACCAAATCTCCGCTCTTCGTGGGTCTCAGTTTATCCATATCCTGTTGATCCACTGTTAATAATTAATATACGAACTACTGCTACCAAGAGCCGTTTTTTATTTCAGAACAAAATTAGGGTCCCAACTGTTTTAAACCTTGCGTCTTCGACTATGTTTCAGCCTTATCCCGCAAAAAAAAGACTATGTTTCAGCCTTGGGTGATTCTTCTGTAATTTTTATTAACTCAGCTGAGTATCAGGCGAGAAATGCAGTTTACCCCATGACAGAATCTGCATCAGTTATTTATTCACCATTTCTTGCAAGAACTAAAAGAAGGGCGATTATTACAGGAACTGCAAACAGCTGCATGACGGGGGTCCAGGAACAGCAATACGAAGAGTTCTTTGGTGGGTTTTTCTTTGATGAAGATGCGTTAAGGTACTACCACCCTAGTAGCGTTGATGAAATAGGTACTGTATATCAAAGGCTTTGGGCTCCGTGGAGCAATGCCATTAGCTTACAATGCATGCTTGTAAGGAAAGTATAGGAGTAGGACACTATGATTTTTCCCCTGTTACCTTAGCTAAACATATTTGCTGTAGTCGAGAGTGTTGCATTGCTTGTTTGTGCGAGAGAAGATTACTTTCTTCAGTCATGGAATCTTCATTGTTGGTTATTTGCTGGAACAGCAAGGATATATCATTGGATGGGCTGGACAAGGAACTTGAGGAGCACAAGAACTATGATGTGAGTCTAAAGCCCACTGATCCACATTCTCCATTTCCATATAACAATGGTCTGAATTAACTGTTCTTACCATTGGAGTATTGCACTTTTAACGATTTTTAGTTATTAATGACTGCACAATTTGCAACTTTTACTTGATGAAGTACTGATTGCATATTAATGGCGCAGTGTATGTAGCGTCTTTATTTGTTATTGATGGTTTTAACATGTATCCTATATTTTGGACCACCAAATGCCTGTTATCCGATTTCCTTACCATTCCGAAAGATGTCTGATGTTCTTTTTACAAAAATAAAAAAATAAAAAAAAATCCTGAAATAAATGAGACCTAGGCTATGCGCCATTAATTAGCTTCCACCGCTACATACACTGCCCAGGTTCTTAGAAGCACGATCTTTCTTTTTTCATATGATAATATCAAGTGTCATACGCTTCTCTGTGCTGTTTTCCAGGTGCTAATAAGTATTCTAGCCAACGGTGAAAAACAGCGTGACATGGCAACCATGGTGGAAGGCAACCTAGGCCATATTGAACAGGATCTGATTCAAGTATGTGTTTCTGCAAGCTTCAGCTGTGTCACCAATCTGCTAATAAAACTATACACACAGTGCGGCACATGTGTGTCTTCCAAAGCGTTGGATATTGGATTATTGCATGGTACTACTGATTGTTTCTTTAGACTAGAAATATTCTACATTTTCCTTGCTGGAGCTATATTCCATGGAAAGAGAAGGAATTTGAATGATTCAATGTTTATGGCAGCAAACTGAGGAGTTAGGAAAAATATTATTTCTAATGATATGATTCTAGCCAGTTTTTCTTTGAGCAGAGCATGATTAAACTTGTTTTGAGTCTTTGTTGTCCTGTTTGCTTGCTATATGATACAAGCTAAATCTATATTTTTCCTAGCTTCGTTTACCCACATATTGTTTTGAACTTTAAAACAATGGACTGCTATCTCATCTGTTCAAAATGACTCATCTACTGATGCTTGCTTTTCTCTTATGAATGACTCTCATGTTACTCAAGAACTCAATTCAAAGCTCTAGCAGGTAGACATGGACATAGCAAAGGTCACAAACCAGTAGTGATAGGAAGTTTTGTGTAACAGATCTAGGGAAGTAGGATTTACAATTAGTGCCAGTGCTTAGACATGGCATGATACCATTTTTTAGAAGGTATTGATTCTGATACTTATAATGAGTCTGGGCCATGTGTTGTGACTTATATTTTGCTAACTAGTATGTGGTTCCTATAATGTATGAAATAACCAAGGGAAGGTCTCTTGCATAGTTTCTTAATCTTCAACATAGCTGTGCCGTGATGTTTTGCATATTTCAATCCATACGTTTCTAAACTTTTATGTACAAAATTGCATGGAAATATCTAGATCTTAAGAGGATCTTTCTTCATGTCTACAGGATTATATAAAAGATAATGACAGCCTAGTTCTGTTGCATGATCAGATTCATGACTGTGACATTGTTTTATCTCAAATAGGATCACTTCTTAGTGGATTTCAGGTATATTCTTGATTACTATCTAGTACATGTAGGGTCCTTATTTATTTGATAACCTTTCTGTTGCAGTAGGTTAGCTTTTTCTCCGAGGGAAAATATGTATGGTGTTGATGTTATAAGCAAACTGTTGAGATTTCATGCATGTCAATATGTAAAGTGTGGGGATGTAGCTAGCATGACGTGACTGCTTATTTGAACGTTTAATTTTCAAATTTTATTAAATTGATAGGCTGTATCCCCGTTGAGGTGTGGAGAAGCCTTGGGGACATAGCGATAGTATGGGTAACCAAGCTTTTCAACCTCATTTTTGGGGCAAACAAGATACCAGAAGAATGGAGACGGAGTATATTAGTACCAATCTTCAAGAACAAGGGGGATGTTCAAAGTTGTACTAATTACCATGGAATTAAGCTGATGAGCCACAATGAAGCTATGAGAGGGAGTCATTGAGCACTGCTTAAGAAGAATGACAAGCATGACCAAAAATCAGTTTGATTTCATGCCTGGGAGGTCGACCATGGAAGCCATTTTCGTGGTTCGACAACTTATGGAGAGATAGAGGGAGCAAAAGAAGGACCTGCATATGGTGTTCATTGACCTGGAGAAGGTCTATGATAAGATACCGCGAAATGTCATGTGGTGGGCCTTGGAGAAACACAAAGTCCCAACAAAGTACATTACCCTCATCAAGGACATATACGATAATGTTATGCCAAGTGTTTGAACAAGTGATGGCGACATTGATGACTTCCCGATTAAAATAGGACTAACCAGGGGTCAGCTTTGAGCCCTTATCTTTTTGCTTTGGTGATGGATGAGGTCACAAGGGACATACAAGGAGATATCCCATGGTGTATGCTCTTTGTGGATGATGTGGTGCTAGTCGATGATAGTCAGACGGGGGTAATAGAAAGTTAGAGCTATGGAGACAAACCTTGGAATCGAAAGGTTTTAGACTTAGTAGAACTAAAACCCAGTACATGATGCGGTTTCAGTACTACTAGGCATGAGGAGGATGTTAGCCTTAATGGGCAGGTGGTGCCTCAGAAGGACACCTTTTGGTATTTGGGGTCAATGCTGCAGAAGGATGGGGATTATCAATGCAGATGTGAACCATCAAATCAAAGCCGGATGGATGAAGTGGCGCCAAGTTTCTAGCATTCTCCGTGACAAGAGAGTGCCACAAAAGCTAAAAGGCAAGTTCTATAGGACGACGATTCGACCCGCAATCTTGTATGGCGCCGAGTGTTGGCGACTAAAAGGTGACATGTTCAACAATTAGGTGTGGCGGAGATGCGCATGTTGAGATGGATGTGTGGTCACACAAGGAAGGGCAGAGTCCGGAATGATGAGATACGGGGTAGAGTTGGGGTAGCACCGATTGAAGAGAAGCTTGTCCAACATCGTCAGAGATGGTTTGGGCATATTCAGCGTAGGCCTCCAGAAGCTCAAGTGCATAGCGGACGGCTAAAGCGTGCGGATAGTGTCAACAGAGGTCGGGGTAGACCGAACTTGACATGGGAGGAGTCCCTAAAGAGAGATCTGAAGGAGTGGAGTATCACCAAAGAACTAGCCATAGACAGGGGTGCGTGGAAGCTTGCTGCTATCCATGTGCCAGAACCATGAGTTGGTTGCGAGATCTTATGGGTTTTACCTCTAGCCTACCCCAACTTGTTTGGGACTAAGGGCTTTGTTGTTGTATTAAACTGATAGGCTGTCAGAATTTATTTGGTCATACACGAG
>NC_041380.1:305287125-305311616 GCF_002162155.2 Triticum dicoccoides | reverse complement strand
CCACCTGAACTCTATGTTGCTTAGGTGGGGCAGGCCCAGCGTTGCAATTCAGTACTACCAGGATTGAGTGTGTGTGTGCATGGGTGGGGTGGGGGGGGGGTGGGGGGGTTACAAATGAAGAAATATGAGAGATAGAGAAGAATGCATAGTACAATATGAATATCTCTCAATGCAGTCTCGGATTCATTTTTCTGCCCATGATTCATGATGCTTTTAACCCATGCTGTCACATGGTGGGTACTTTCTGATTGGCAATACATTGGCTCAGTATATTGGTTGATGCTCAACAACCGTGGTTATCATTGTCCGTCATGCCTTTTAGATTGCTGGTCGGTGGCCTTGCCACGCTGCGCGACTTACAACCAAGCCTTCTGCGGTCTGGTTGCCACTCATTCAATGCCTCATGGTAAAGAGAGGAAAGGGAAAACAATGATAGAGAAAGAGGAGGTCCAAGGGGAGGGAGTGCATCTAGAACTCGCTAATCCAGTGTTAGGCATATGATTGCCCATTCTAATGAACCTTCTTGCCATCAATCCCACTTATATATTGCAGCAAATGGTTGTGGTTGCCGTCGCCTACCATATTTGTGGGATCTGAGAAGTTCATTCTTTCATGGTCCTTTGCCATTATACGAGGCTTACCGGCTGTCATGCACTCTTTGCCATCTAGTTGCCACTCTTTCAGTTCCTCTGGAGTTGGGAGCAGAGATCGCTGAGCTCAGAACGAGCAATCACTAGTGGAAGAAGACTATCTGGGGAATCCTGTTAACCTGGCTTTGGGTTGGTACTTGACCGGACAATGCAGGACAAATGGGTTGTCATTGCCATACTACTAGCTGATCAATTAGATCATAACCATCGTAAGCTCACAGAGCACTGAAGTTTGAAAGCCTGAGAAAGTGAGAGTGCTTGTTATGGATGTGGTACTAGTGAGGCAGCGCTAGGCAAGGCGAGTATCACACAATAACTGTTGCCATCTGTCAGCACTGCCCCTGATCTGACTGTTGAAGTGTATATGTGGATTGCCTAGCCCTTTCCATCAGTTCGGACTTTTGGTTGCGTTGGCTAGTGCATGAAGCTTAACTTGGTATCAGGGCCTATCTTGAGTTCAAGTCCTGGCTTTCGCAGTTTATCCAAAAAATTGCTGCTGCCCCCTCTATCACTATGTCCACGTATAGGCCTCTTGAGCCATACCTCTGAGTCTATCCACGTGTTGACTTTCCACGTCACACGTGAGAGGGGGTGTCGAAGTGTATATGTGGATTGCCTAGCCCTTTCCATCAGTTTGGACTTTTGGTTGCGTTGGCTAGTGCATGAAGCTTAACACCGACATCCTTGCCCTCACCACAGGTGTTGGCTTGCAACAGCGTTTGGAGGGGGAGGAATCCTTGCATCAACAAAGTAGACCTGAAATGGAGAGGGTTGGTGAGGCTTGGGTGGCCATACCTGACGGGGAAGTGTGTGCTCCCTAAAACTTTTAGTTTTGTGATACAATTTGCAAATAGATGTCCAACATTAGCTCCCAGCTTCCCACACAACCAGCTTGTGACCATAATCATATTATTGAAATTACGTCTTGTTGCATGACAGGTTCACATTGGTTCTTTAAGCTCGGAACTTAGAAGTCTCCACGAGAAATCCTTGGACTTGGGTGTGAGGCTGAAGAACCGGAAGGTAAGGACAATCCTGTTAGGCTTTTCCTGAGACTGCGCGATAATCTCATATAGGTACAGAAATTCTTCACTTTAACAAAATACTTTACGAGTAACAAGAGTTACACGGAAGTTTAGTTTTGGCGTGATACAAAATTGAATGGTAAAATATTAATTGGCAGCAGTAGCATACTTGATGCACTCATAATGTTTACTTTAGTGGTTCAGTAAATATTAATGGGCTGATACGGGAGCTTATGCTGTACAGTTGGCTGAGACAAAGCTTGCAGCATTTGTCGAAGAAATTGTCGCTCCTCCTGGTTTGGTGAATGCTATAATTGATGGAGAGGTAAGCATCTAACAACAACTCTGCAATTTGATGCGGGGGTTTTCCAGTATGATAGGTTACTTTTGAATTCTTTTGTTCCACACTGCAAGTCTTGACGGTTTTAGTAGCTATGAGCCAGTGACTTCAATATTTTTTCTTCATGCACATCAGCACATGTAGATGAGAGTATATGTGTGCATCAGTGCATGTGATAAACAGTTGCTGTACCATTTACTCTGTATGTTAATGTGCTGTCTAATATTTGTCGTTTTAGTTAGACATGATTGTTCAAGGGTGAAGTGCACTAAAAATGGTTTTTTCTAAATGCTCAGTTCAGCACCACCCCACTAGGCCATCACTATCATCTTCAATAGTTAGGACGATCCAGTATATCTTATTCTTATCCTGTTCTCAGTTTCAATCAAATTATTGATATTCATATGGATTTTTGTTTTGGTTTGCTCATATGGAATTGAAAGGTTTTAGACTTAGTAGAAGTAAAACCGAGTACATGAGGTGCGGTTTCAGTACTACTAGGCACAAGGAGGTTAGCCTTGATGTGCAGGTGGTGCCTCAGAAGGGCACCTTTCGGTATTTGGTGTCGATGTTGCAGAAGGATGGGGATATCGCTGAAGATGTGAACCATCAAATCAAAGCCGGATGGATGAAGTGGCGCTAAGCTTCTGGCGTTCTCTATGACAAGAGAGTGCCACAAAAGCTAGACGGCAGGTACAGGACGGCGATTCGGCCCGCAATGTTGTATGGCGGCGAGTGTTTGCCGACTAAAAGGCGACATGTTCAATAGTTAGGTGTGGCGGAAATGCGCATGTTGAGATGGATGTGTGGCCACACAAGGAAGGACTGGGTCCGGAATGATGATATACGTGATAGAGTCGGGGTAGCACCGATTGAAGAGAAGCTTGTCCAACATCGTTTGAGATGGATTGGGCATATTCAACGCAGGCCTCCAGAAGCTCCAGTGCATAGCGGACGGCTAAAGCGTCAGATAATGTCAAGAGAGGCCGGGGTAGACTGAACTTGACATGGGAGGAGTCTGTGAAGAATCCGAAGGACGGAGTATCACCAAAGAACTAGCCATGGACAGGGATGCGTGGAAGCTTGCTATCCAATGTGCCAGAACCATGAGTTGGTTGCGAGATTCTTATGGGTGTCAGCTCTAGCTTACCCCAACTTATTTGAGACTAAAGGCTTTATTGTTGTTGTTTGCTCATCTATTTTGTCCCGTTTAGATGAGTAATGAATGCCAAGCTGTGCAGAAAGAAAGTTGTGGTCTCGTGGATCCACAAACATACATTGTTTCTTACCGCAGTGAAGACGGCTAGACAGCATGGTTGAAGGGGGGGTGGGGGTGGTGGTGGTTACGTAGTCATATGTTGGGATAAGTGAACTAGAGGATCAAATGATAGTGTACAGAGATTTGTTTCTTACTGCTTGCGTCAAAAGAATATGATCATTCTCATATGCTGGATGCTTTGGTCTTGACATTTCCTACACACGACCCAATTCATTAGATCTTTCCTAGTATAACTGTGCTCCCTAAATATATCTTTCCCTACCACCTGGTACACTCTTTCTTAGTATTTCTGGACTATCCGAATCCTGTTATTTCCTGATTCTCCCTGAGTGTCCAACTTGGCTCTGTAGCTCAAACACAACCTATCCAATCTGCTGATGCTGCTATCCTCGTCCAATACATGAACAACATTGCACCCCTCCTGGACACGCAGATTGTCCTCAAGCTGCCTTCCGATATGCACATATTTTCATTACAAAATTGAACCCTGGTATGCTGGTATCCTTTTGAAGGAATTAGCAGGAGTTCTTATGTATGTTTTGGTTAATGCTTTTTAGTTGCAGCCTTTTCGTAATTGTTGGCCAACATTACCTGGTTTTCTGTGTAGTAGTTGTATTTTAAGGTTCGATTGTGGCAGCTGAACTGTGTTGCGCTGAACTTACTCTATAATCTGCTGTAGAAAAATAGGCACAAAAGTAGGAAAAGTTGGCTATTTAAACGGTAAAGCGTGCGGGTAATGTCAAGAGAGGTCGGGGTAGACCGAATTTGACATGGGACGAGTCCGTAAAGAGAGATCTGAAGGGCTGGAGTATCACCAAAGAACTAGCTATGGACAAGGGTGCGTGGAAGCTTGCTATCCATGTGCCAGAACCATGAGTTGGTCGCGAGATCTTATGGGTTTCACCTCTAGCCTACCCCAACTTGTTTGGGACTAAAGGCTTCATTGTTGTTGTATTGGTTGGCTAACCACCCTTTCCTGCTTCCGTTCCTATTCTTCTACAGTAGATTATAAATAAATTCATCACATCATATTTGAGCAACCACAAACTGTGCCTAAGTTGGCAATTCCAATGCTTTCTTTACGCACTAAAAGTTTTGTTGAACATCTGTACGACGCTGTTTAAGCTTTCTATAGATGTGGTGTTGGCCCTTTTCCAAAGAAAACAACATAGACCATCAGATGTTTTTCCTTTTCAAAGAAAACATCATGGATCTAGTAGCATACTGGAACCAGCAAGCCACCCAATAAATGGAATTTAAGATGTTTCTCTTTTTCAAAGAAACATCATTCTCCTTTTGCTTTCCTAAATCACATATTTGCTGATGCACGAATATAATAAGTTCAATGACTTGCTATTCCAGTTCCTTTTGGCAGGTAAATGATGATTATATCAAAAGCCTAAACATGTTGAGCAAAAAGTTGAGATTTGCTCAAGTTGATCCACTGCTTAATGCATCAAAAGCTCTGAAAGATATTAAGCAAGAACTGGAAAGGCTTCGGAAAAAGGCACTATCAAAGGTTACCTAAGAATGCACTCATATAGATTAACGATTGCTTTATGCCCTGGTTTTCAAGCTAACAGAAATCTGTTTGTGTTCTTACATTTTGCTTGCCTCTGTTGATTACTGTAAAATATTTACTACTGGTGTGATGCTTACCATTTATTTACCACTATTTACTTTGTCAGGTGTCCGCCTATGTCATTGGGATATTCTCTTCCATGAGAAAGCCTGGAACTAATATCCAGATACTTCAACAAAATTTGCTTCAGAAGTATAGGTATACATGGTGGAAAATTAAATGTCTATGGAATATCTAGCCGTTCTGTCTTCTCTACCCAATAGTTATCTTCATGGTATTAGATCTTATGTTCCTGGTTGTATGAAGAATCGTACCTATACTCTTCTCATTCACGTTAGACTATATGTGCCTGAAAGCTGTATGCATTTTTGTTTTTCTTAAAGTCAGTTCATGCTTGATTTTTGAACTAAGTGGATAGGGGTAAGGAAAATCATTTGAGGTTGCTAAAGACAACAAGAAACACAGAATAAACAGCCACTTGCTACGATGAAGTTCATAAAATTTAGAAGTTGGAAGCATTATTTTCTGTGATATACTCCCTCCATCCCGAATTACTTGTTGCAAAAATGGATAGAAATGGATGTATCTAGAACTAAAAATATGTCTAGATACATCCATGTCTGCGACAAGTAATTCCGGACGGAAGGAGTATATTTTTTCAGTTAATTTAGCTTCTTTAGTCCTGTCGTTGCACGAATGAACAAAACAAGACAACATGACATCATCATTTGCTTTATTTCAATTAGTCATGTCACTGTTGCATATGCAAGATACCGTAAGCATTCTGATAATTTCCTACAGGAGCTGATTATTGCTTGCATGGTTCTCTCAGGTATCTTGTTCTCTTTCTTAAAGAACATGGAATCGAGACATATAATGATGTCTGTGCAGCATATGTTGATAAAATGAACAAGGTAAATCTGTGTGAAATTATTTCCACTCTTTTTTGAGAGAAAATATGTTCCATGTCTGTCCATGACTACATGATTGGCTGAGGAGTATGAAGAGAGTTTTCAAGACTTATCACTTGTGTCATGCCTGAGCTATTAGGTACTGGGAGATCAACATACATGTTGAACATATGACTTTTGGCTGGTGATGAAATATGACAGGCCTCATGGTTGGAATTCTGGTGGAAATAGATGGCAGTAGGCTGAGGCTCCGATTGCTTTTGATTGTCTGTCTTTTGATGAATGGATTTTAATTTAGTGAAATATCAACATTCAGATGGAAATTTGCATGCTCAGAACTACATGTAGTTGCGACTCTGGCAATATGGACCATGCTTCCTTTCATTTGGCATCAACATTCATCAATTCCTCTCATCCTTTCCTTGTCCTTGACTTGCCTCTTACCTTTTTTCTCTATGTGGTGTCAATCGAATTGTCCTTTTCAGACATCTAAATTACATTGTCACGTAACTACTAATACAATGACTATCTGCTGTGATGTCGATACATTGTTCCTTCTAAATAGCCACCTGAACTCACATAGTGCAATGATGATATGTCTGCTTGTATGGTCTCTTATCTTGTTCGCCATGGTCAGAGTATAGATGCAACTGTGCCCACATTACACATTGGACCTAATAAGATTCTTGGTTCTTAAATTATAGACCACCATTTGATGTTCATTGCTCACTCATAAAAGCACGATCATGATTTCATAATATGGTATGTGAATATTTTGACAATTGCTATCTATGGAAGCTTCATGGTGTGTTTTGTTGTCTTGCTTTGTGGAATCTATGGTGATCTGTCACCAGAATTGTGCTATATCAGCTACTGTGCTGTATATGTTGCTTAAAATTTTAACTTAGCTTATTCTTTTTTGATTTGGCCATACATGCTAATTACCTTGCCCCCTCCCCCCACCCCCCTCCAATAGGTGCTGAGTGAAGATTTTCGTGTGTACTTAGAATCATTGGAGAGTTTGAAGCTAGATATTGGTGTATCCACTGATGTGATTGGATATGACGCCAATGTCCTAGACCTTATACCAAGGGGGAGAGAGCAACTGAGAAATCATCGTTTCATGTTTTCTTTAGGTGAACGATCAAACATTTTGAAGGTACATACATAATTATTGTTAACTACTACCCCTGTTTCTCAATATAAGACGTTTTAGCAGTTTAAATTGAACTGCCAAACCATCTTATATTTAGGAACAGAGGGTGTAGTTGAGTATTCAGAATTGCACATTTGTTTTGTATTTGCAGCAGATTCATGGCCATATTGTTACCTCACTTTGCAGGAGATTGACCAGCCTGGCTTGGTACCTTGTATATCTGAAGCTAATTCCTTGAAATACCCATATGAGGTTATTTTTAGGAGCCTACAAAAGCTTCTGATGGACACTGCTAGCTCTGAGTACGTGAATATCCATCTATTTAATCTGAGCACAGTAATGGTGCTGATGGTTCCTGTAAAACAAAATTTTCAGGTATATTTTTATCAAAGCATTCTTTCGCGAAGAGTCGATGTTTTATCAAGTTTTTGAAGGTGCAGTCTTTTGTTTTCTTTTTTACTTATTTGCCTCATGTTTCCTCTTTTTAGTGGCTATAAATGTTTATGGTAGGAACCGGATCCCTACCAGGGCGTGGTCTCAGGTCTGTAGGGGTGGAAAGAGGGATGGCGTGGTCGCCGGCGCTGGGGCGCCGTTGTTGCGTGCGCGCGCGCGCGTGAGAGAGAGAGAGAGCAGGGGCGGCGACTAGGGTTAGGTCTCCCGGCTCCCTAAGGAAGCCGAGCAAATATGATTGCTTCTTGCTTAATCCCAAAACGGGTCCTTACACGAGTTCATATAATCTTCCTAATAAGATAATTGGGCTAGGCCCCTAATAATGATAAGATAAACTGGGCCACAACTAACTGGGCTAAGCCCCTAATATGCCGGTCATAACATCTCTCCCCGCCTGCACAAACAGCTCGTCCTTGAGCTGGAAGGCGGGGAAGATCAACGGTTGCCAAACACCTCTGCGTCCGGTAGAAGAGTCGTGGGCAGACGTGGCCCGGTACGTAGGGCTCGTCGCAGTTGAAGCACAACCCTTGGCGGCGACGCTCGAGTTGCTCGGCCGGGGTGAGCCGGCGGAACGAGCGTGCCGCAGCCGCGTCGAGGGGCGCCGCGGAAGCCTGGGCAGGCTGACCCTGCGCAGGAACTTCCGGCCAGGGTGGCGGCCCAGCGGCCCGGGGTGGTGGCGCCTGCTGGATGGGCACCGCGCGACGCTCGAACGCGCGGGCGTAGTACATGGCCGTTTGGAGGTCCTATGGCCCGCGCATCTCCACGTCCACGCGGATGTGGTCTGGTAGGTCGCCGACGAAGAGCTCAGCCCGCTACGAGCCGAAACGCCAGGGGCGTGGCACGCTAGTGCCTGGAAGCGGTTGGCGAAGTCTTGCACCGAGGTGAGGAACGGAAGACGCCCAAGCTCCGCCAGACGGCTCCCGTGTATAGGCGGACCGAAGCGCAAGAGGCACAAATCGCGGAAGCGCTCCCATGGTGGCATGCCGCCCTTGTCTTGTTCGAGGGCGTAGTACCACGTCCGCGTGGCTCCTCGGAGATGATACAAGGCGATCCAGGTGCGGTCGGACGCGAGCGTGCGTTGTCCCCTGAAAAATTGGTCGCATTGGTTGAGCCAATTCAAGGGGTCGACGGTGCCGTCATAGGTCGTGAACTCCATCTTGGAGAATCTCAGTGGCGTCTGGACGTGGACGACGGGCGGGTGCGCCTCGTCAGCACGGAGCAGCGAGGATGACGGGGCCGAGTAGGCGGGCCTCAGGGTGCCGCCCTGGAACAGGGGCCCATCGACGCTGGCAAAGGGCTCGGCGGAGCCCGAGGACCTGCCAAACTGCATGGCCGGGTGCGTCGCCGGAGGGGCAGCACATGCAGCCCGACCGAGGCCGTCGTGTAGACCGGCTCAAGGGACCCAGCGAGCCAGGCCGGTAACGGAGACAGCGACGGGGGAAACCGGACCTGGTGGATGGGCACCCCCGGGCCCATCATCGGGATGCCCAGGGCCACGGTCGCCGGTGGCGGCGGCTGCAGCTGTTGCCCCCGTTGTATGGTGGAGGCGCTGGGGTTCGTCGCTGGTGGCGGCTGCCACGACAGCTGTTGCATGGCGGCGGCGACGGGGGTCGCCGAGGATGGCGGCTGCTGCGGCGGCGGGGCGGTGGCGAAGGGCACAGGCGGCTGCGGCCCATAGGATCTCGCGAGGAACGTGTAGATGCCCGTGACCGCCTGGGTGAGATCCCAGATGGCAGCCGTCATCTCCTCCGGGGTGAAGACGACGGGAACGGGCGCGACGGAGGTAACCGGCACCGGCATGAGCGGGGCGCTGGCCGTGGTGGCCATCAGAGCGGTCGTCGCGGTAGGGTAGGGGTGGGCGGCGGCAAGGACATGATCGCACCGAAGCTATCTGATACCAAATTGGTAGGAACCGGATCCCTACCAGGGCGTGGTCTCAGGTTGTAGGGGTGGAAGGAGGGATGGCGTGGAGGAAGGCGTGGTCGCTGGCACTGGGGCGCCGTCGTTGCGCGCGCGCGCGCGCGAGAGAGAGAGAGAGCAGGGGCGGCGGCTAGGGTTAGGTCTCCCGGCTCCCTAAGGAAGCCGAGCAAATATGATTGCTTCTTACTTAATCCCAAAACGGGTCCTTACACGAGTTTATGTAATCCTCCTAATAAGATAATTGGGCTAAGCCCCTAATAATGATAAGATAAGCTGGGCCACAATTAACTGGGCTAAGCCCCTAATATGCCGGTCATAACAGTTTATGCCAATTATATATGTTTATGCCAATATTGAACATCCTGTAAATACCTTTGCAACACACAATGGTTACTATATGTAGGGATGAGAGAGAGACGTACCAGCAGCAGCATATGCTTTCTCTCGTATTGCAGCGCTCGGGGATAACAGGGATGAACACATCCCCTTTAGGTCAGTCACGGATGGGCCTGGGCCACATGGGCCAACAGGATGGGCCACACTTACAACACCCCTCCTCAAGAAGGGATAGATATATGTCATTCCCATCTTGTCACACGCTGAACTGGATTTTCTAGTTCCCAGTCCTTTAGTCAAGTAATCTGCAATTTGTTGTTGTGAACTCACATACTCTTGTCTTGGTAATCCCAGCATCTAGTTTTTCTTTGATAAAGAATCTGTCAATCTCCACATGTTTGGTTCTATCATGTTGAACTGGGTTGCTTGCTATGTTAATTGCCGAGTTGTTGTCGCACCATACATTCATACAACTGGTCTTCAATATCATCAACTCTTCTAATAGATTTATTGTCCATAACAACTTACTCAATCCCTGAGACATGGCTCTTTATTCAGCCTCTGCAGTTGATTTGGAAACAACAGGTTGTTTCTTGCTTCTCCAAGACACTAGATTTCCTCCTACAAAAACACTAGATGTCCATGACTCTTGTATATCAGTCTTTTCCCAGGAGAACCCTTCAAGTATCTCAGGATTCTATATGCTGCCTCGAGATGTTCACTTCTAGGTTCATGCATATATCTGTTCACAACACTTATTGCAAATGCAATGTCTGGTCGTGTATGACACAAGTATAACAATCTTCCCACCAATCGCTGATATTTTTCTTTATCCACCAGATCACCTGATTGGGCAGTCAATTTATGGTTTTGATCAATTGTGGTTGAAGCAGCTTGATAACCCAACATGCCAACATCACAGAGGAGGCCCAGATTATACTTTCTTTGAGAAAGACCTATTCCTTTTCTAGACCTTGCCACTTCTATACCAAGGAAGTACTTGAGTCGACCAAGATCTTTAACTTTAAATGCCTTACTCAGACACCCCTTTAACCTTGTTATCTCTATGTCATCTTCGCCGGTGATAATGATATCATCAACATAAACTGCAAGGATGGTCATTTTCCCTTTAGAGTGTCCATACCCCATGTCACACACAACCCGTCTAAACTTATCAAACCAAGCACCTGGAGACTGCTTCAGTTCGTAAAGAGCTTTCTTTAGCCTGCATAACTTGCCAACAGTCTCAGGAATCGAGAACCCAGGTGGAATCTCCATGTATACCTCCTCCTGCAAGTCCCCATGAAAGAAGGCATTCTTCACATCGAGTTGGTGTAAAGGCCACTCGAAATTTGCTGCACAAGAGATCAGAATCCTCACAGTGTTCATCTTTGCTACTAGAGCAAAGGTCTCATCGTAGTCAGTGCCGTATGTCTGTCTACATCCCCTCACCACAAGCCTTGCTTTGTACCTTTCAACCTTTCCTTCTGCATTCTGCTTCACAGTGTATACCCACTTGCAGCTGACTGCCTTCTTTCCTGCTGGAAGGGGTGTTAGTACCCATGTCTTGTTCTTACACAAAGCCTCTAGCTCTTCCACCCGCCACTTTGAGTCCTCCTTTACCTTATTCCAGTTAGTCCGAATTGACACAGACTAAAGAGAAGCAACAAATGCTTTGTGGGCTGGAGATAATGCTTCATAGGAAACATAATTTCAAATATCACTGACATCAAATCCATACCTCTTCTCTGGTATCCCTGTTGTTGCTTGAGTAGTTCTCCTTAAGGCCACTGACTCCTGTGGCTGATCTAGTTGCTCCCCTGATGTGCAACACCCTCACCTCGCTTTTGTGAATACACCTTTAGCTACTCCTCTTGCTTTCCTGTCCACCTTGGCACAGTACAGATCTTAGCCGACGCTCGCTTCCGTGAATACACCTTTAGCTGCTCCTCTTATTCTGATGTCCACCTCGGCGGATCTGAGCCGGTGCCGGTGTGCCAATCTGCACATCACCGGTGGAAGTCGATGCTTCTATCACAGGAGCCACATGAGTTACTATTTAGCCGCCTATTGCTAACAGCCCAAATTTAATGTGGAGCATCATAATTCATAAGGCATATGCTTCAGATGATGTTGCAAAACCTCACAACCTTCTTTATCCTTGTAATTTTCAGGACCTTTTGCAGTAATTGATGAAAACATGAAGCTTACTCTTGCAAATAGTCATGATGCAATATGCCTGATGCTCATGATCTGCATAACTAAAAAGCACCAGGTAGGAAGGTATTTGCTATTTTCCCTTTGCTAGGGAGGAAAACTGAACTTATGTCTCCGTTTTTTCTTCCCGCACAATACGGACAAGGAGTGAGTAAACAAAATAAATTGACCAATCACATACGTCCAATAGCACAAGGCAAGCCACATGTATACTCGGTTTAATGATGATGCATGTCTGGCGACATCCACATTTCCATATTTCATTATTTGTTCAGAACTATTTTCGCTAAAGCGAACCACTTTGGAATCAATTAAAGAAATAACAGAACCCTTACATTTGTTTTTCCATACCAACTATCAGACACCCAATTCTTAGATGACATTGGTGGGAGCACGAAGCAATGCCCTCACATATGAAAATTTGGTCAACACAAAACCTGGAGTCCAGACAACCCCCAACACTATTCAATCTAAAGATAACAGAAAAATCGACGATTGCATTATATGTAAATAAAGGGTGCTAATAGGTACTTGAGTGTTTTTTCACCTTGAGAGTTGAGAGTACATGAATTTCCATCCACATAATTTTCCTGTTAAACCTGGAATTAATAGGGGATCATGGAGATCTCATGGCTAAGAAAAAAAAATACTCAAGTACAACCTAGACACTCATAAATAAATGCATAACTGGTAGTAATTTCAACATTATCGTTCTTACCAGGAATATGAACTTTGCTTTCTTTGGTGATATGAAACCAACTTTTGTCAAAGTTGAGACATTTAACTTTTAACGAGGTATACTATTCTGCTATCCTTCAGAATTTAATGTAGATCTATACTCCAGAGTGAAAGTAGTTATTTGATATACAATACCTGCAAGAAGAAAAAAAAGAAGTCTCGGGTCCTCGGGGGCAAACCCTAGCCGCCGCAGCTCGGGCCTCCCCTTCCGGTCTTCCTCCCCCGCCGCCGCCGCTCGGCGCTGCCGGGCAAAGCCCAGCCGACATAGGTGGCGGCGGGGCGCTCTTCCCTCTCGCCGCGTGCGGCGCAGGACGCGGGTCCGAACGGCGCGCGGGGGCGTCAGGCTGCCGCGGGGCCTGGCGGCGCGGTGGCGGGCGGGCGGGGCGGCCGTTCCTCTGCTTGGCAGCGGGTGGCGGCGCTCTAGCTCCTTGTCGACGCGCGGTGGCTGCGGGGCGGCGTCCTTTGGGTGGTGGCGCGGGGGTCGTCCGCGTCCAGATCTGGCCGGGGCTGCGGGCAACAAGGCCCACGATCGTCTCCTCCCTGCTGCTGGTGGGGATAGGGGAGGCGTGGTGGTGGCGGGGGCGGCGGCCAACTGCATCTGGCGGTGGCTTTTGTTGCTCCTTGGTGCCGGCTTCGGTTGGCTTGGGCTGCGGTCGGCTGGGACCTCCGTGCGGTTCGACGGAGGTAACAACGGCGTGGTTGGTGGCGGTGGTGGCGATGTGTGCTGGCCGGATCTGGCGTTGGGGGTCGGCCGACGGCGCGTGGCACCCAATTGTGCGTGCTCGGCGGCTCCGGCGCTTGGAGCTCGCCGGGTGACGCGGGTAGGGTAGCGGTCGGGCGTGGCCGTTGCTCCGGCTGTGGGCGGCGGCGTGGGGAGGTGCGGTGGTGGTGGCCTCCCGGTGTCGTGGCGGCTTCATGGTGGCACGACGGATCTGCCCGCGGCAGCGGCCGGCTTCTCCGGCGTCGGCTCGTCTACGTTCGGATCGTCTCAGCCTTCGCCCCATCTCCTCATTGCCCGGGCGCTACTCCCATCAAAGGGCTGGTCCTCTCCCAGCTACGGTCCACCGCTTGTCTCGCGCCCGGTGCTGCAGGATCGAGCTCGTCTCGTGCATGGTGCAGCAGGACGGAGCTCGTCTCGCGCTCGGGGCAGCATGACGGGTCGGTGGATGCCAGTTCTGGCCAGCCTATTGAGTCTTGGCGCCGGGGGCTGCCCAGGGGTGCGAAAGGTGGGACCTTCCGCTCGTCTCTTTCGTTGGGGTTGCGGTGGGTTTTGGGTGAGGTGGTGTCAAGATCTTGGATGCCGGGGCGGCGGCCCTGGTGGTGGTAGCGCGGTGCTCTTGGGCAGAGCCCGTGCCTTGGTGCTGCCCGGTCACCATGGCCGTGTGGGCGGCGTGGTTGCCGGGGTGCGGCGTTCGGTGGCGGTGAGTGTTGGCCGAGGTGAAAACCTGTTCTATCTTTGGACGGACCGGCGGCGGCGAAGATTGTTCCCTTCTTGAAGGCGTCGTCGCGGCTCTCATTGCCTGTCATGCGGCACCAGGGGAAACTCTGATCCTTGGATCGGGCAGTGGCGGCTCTCCGGTGTCGTACCCTTCCTGAAGGCGCCGCCTTGGAGCACATGGTTCGTCATACGTAGCTTCATCTCTTCGTGGTGGTAGTGCTAGGGGTGGTGTTGCTGCGCTCAGCACCTATGTATCCTGCCCTGGGTGTGTGCGTGTGTTGCGGTGGTGTGCGTTTGTACTGGGTGCTTGTTGATCGGTGCTTTATATATAAAGCGGGGTGAAAGCCTTTTTCGGTAAGTAGTTGTTTCAAGTAAGACACAATAACAACAGACATCCTAGCTATAATAGCACAAATTTAGGTGCTTTAAAAACTACATCAGTGGTGCTTATGTTGCAGGTTGGTTCTTCTCAATGAAATAGATTTTGCCTGTTAATCTACTGTGTCATACCTCCGTCAAATGTTTGCAAAATAAGATAACAAAAATTGTTTTCCCCTTATTTTGTCATTTCAGCTGGTTATGTCCAACAGGCGGCTTCCTTGTCTAGATACATATTTTGATAAGGTTTGTGATGAGGCATCAATTTATTCTGAATGCCCCGTTAACTCTGTTCTTAATAAATTGCATCCCGTCCTTTTCTCTTCAGGCTCTCATCTATCTCTGGCCACGTTTCAAGATAGTGTTTGACATGTATATTCAAAGCTTGTACCAATGTGATGCGAAAATGTTATGGGTGGATGGGACCCATCCACACCACATTGTAAGGTGCTACATGGAGTTCACAGCATCTCTTATTCAACTTAATGCTGAATGTGGAGATGGTCAGGTTAGTTCAGTTACATAAATAGCCAGCATCAGATTCTGCTAGCATTAGCTTATTTCATTTTTGAATGCAAATCTGCTGTGTTTCTAAACAAATAAATGTTTTGATTTTTATTGGAAAGCGCTATATCTATATTCTACAGTATGTTTGTAGTCAATGGCCCTGATCATCTATTTGCACTTATTTAATCATGCACCTGTGTCCCATTCTATTGAATTTTGGATTAACTAAGTAGCGTCATTCAAAATATATATTTCATGGACTTCTCATGATTGTTGGTGCATATGATGTACTTAAGTACATGCATTTCGTTCCAATAAAATCATTTATACCATGGAAGACGTCTTTGTTAAGCTTCATGCACTAGCCAACGCAACCAAAAGTCCGAACTGATGGAAAGGGTTAGTGCAATCCACATATACTGTAACACCCCCTCTCACGTGTGACGGGGAAGACAAGTCAACACGTGCAACCGGAAGAGAGCGACGGTGCGCGAAACTCACGTATGACTCAAGAGGCCTATACGTGGACACAAAGGGGGGCATCGGCAATTTTTAGATAAATTGCACAAACCAGGACTTGAACTCAAGACCTTAGCTCTGATACCATGTTAAGCTTCATGCACTAGCCAACGCAACCAAAAGTCCGAACTGATGGAAAGGGTTAGTGCAATCCACATATACTGTAACAGTCTTTAAGGGAAAGCAGCATTTCTGTTCCTGCTTTAGCAATATCATCTTGCCAGTGTCTGTTTTTCTCCCAATAGCTTTGTTGGTTCAGTAAAATACCCTGATTTGTTTTAATGTTTTTCTTATAGTATATCTAATATCATTTATGTAGCTTGATATGAGCTTGAAACGGTTGCGGTTAGCTGTTGATGATCTACTTGTTAGATTTGCCGAAAAGTTTGCAACTCAGAAACTGCAACACCTGTTTCTTTTGAATAATTGTGACATGGCCATCTCTATCCTGAAGGTTAGGTTTGTGCTTTCATGCAAATAACTATTCATCTTGTGCTCCTTTCAGCCTATTGGGGTTTACCATGCCTATTTATGTCAGGAAGCTGGTGAAGAAGCAAAAGAACTGCGGAGATATTTTGAAGAGAAGCTGGAAAGTAACCTGGTTTCATTTGTGGTAAAATGTCCTATCACCCCATGCCAACCGCGGTGTAAAATTAAATGTTAGAGCATTTCTTGACTTCTGGTGGGATCTCATTTTGACATGATTTTAGGGAACTACAGTGGAACCCGGCTGGAGTCTGAACTACAGTGGGATCTCATTTAGACATGATTTCAGTGTCAATCACTAAATGGCTGATTGTAGCCTTTATGATACACTCAAATAAAATTCTGCAAAATCAAATTAATAGTGTCATCAAAAAGTCATGCACATAATATGGCATAGAACTAATCTCAGTGTCTTCATGACTTTTGCTTTTGATGTATCGGTCTGTCCGCTAAGATCCGATCAATGTTATAGAAGGTTGCATATCATCATTGCATATCATATGCCAAATTATTAAAAAAAATCGCCAGCTTAGCAGATGGCAGATGAATATGGTTAGGCCGTTAGTTTCCTTATCAAGATAAAGACAGCAGATTTATAATGCCTCTTTTCTCAAATGGAAATGGATCGACTGAATTTACACCCATGGATAGCTTTTGACTTTCTTGACCTTTGCTGGTTTACAGGATGAATTGCTCATGGAGTATTTTGGCGATTTAATTAAATTTGTGAAGAACCACATTTGTAAGTTGGACAAAACTATATTGCCGAAGTATGTTATTTTTGTTACTCATGGGAAATTGGGAATATGCAGAAAATGACTATCACTTTTGCAGCCGAAGACCTAATTTCTTACACTGAGTGCCCAAAAATTGCTGATGTTGAGCTGGTTGTGAAGAACTTCGCCGTGAAGTGGAGAACTGCTCTAGAGCTCATGCACAATGAAGTTGTAACTTGTTGCAGTAACTTTGTGTCTGGTATGGCGATTCTAAAAGCAGCAATGGCTCAGTTGCTTAATGACTACAACAGACTCTCAGAATGTGTGAAGATGATCCCAGGTGGATCTTCTTTGAACAGGAATCTGGTTTCTATCACCTCGATTTCATACGAAATCAGGAAATATTCAAGAACACTCTAGTTACTTGAATAGCATGGCAGCCACGCACATATCCTACGCCTCTGTGTAATTGAGGCTCAAATAAATGATTGTGGATGGACTCTCAGTATCAAAGCTGGAGAGGAACTTGTGCTCTGTCAAGCAATAAAGAGCTGAAAAATACATCAGTGTTGATATTTTTTAATCCTTCTACCAAATAATGTCATTTGTAGTTGGATTTCAACATTAGGCAATAGTGCAAATTTGGATATTATGTATTTTTTATTATAGCTTATTTTATTGGATATACTGTTGCTGAAAGTTGTGGACAAAATGATACTCGTCAATTATGTCCTAGTCACAGTTTATTCCTGAATTTGTTTTACTTACTGGGGCTGTAGTATATCAGTTTTTCATGAAGAGAAATCATTGCTGTAGGTACAGATCAAAGTTAAAATGACGGGTAAGATTTTTTTATTATTAAATTTGCTCTTCTACTTCATTAATAGCATAATAGATTCTCCTGTTTTAATTATGAATTTATTCTTTTATGATTGGTCACAGGAAAATGTGAAACAAAATCAAGCTTATGTACAGTCTTCTGATATATACTTCTCATTACTTGAAGCTTGCTTGTATGATTGAACTACCATAGTGTGATACAGGGTCCATCAAATCCTGGCTCCAGCTATCTAGGGGACAAGGTATTTGGTGCGATACCCTTGGGCTTACATTTCCACTAGTTTCAGTTGACGTATCATTGTCGATTGGTGAAGGTAAGTGCCTTATCTTATCTTTTCCCTACTTTTCCGCAGGCACTTACATTTTCTTTTTGGATTTAGATAATGTTATAATGGAACTGTTGTAGGTCTGTAGCTTCCTAGCTGGAGGTGATCCAATTGAAATTCAATATGCTTATGTGAAACCATTTTTATCGGCTTATGTTAACTAAATGCAATAAATTCAGTATTTAAATTAAGATTGCTTGAAAAAAAGGGCAGCCCGGTGCATGTAGCTCCTGCTTGCAAATTGGCAGAAATCGATTGCATGCTATTTCTTCTGCATCTTCAATATTTATTTTGTAACTATGTGTGGTAAACTACATAATTGCACATTGGACTAAATAAATCACAAAATAACCAAGGAGCGCTGCTGCTATGATTTGACCAATATGTGTGCGACGAACAGTTGAAGGATTGAAGTTTGTTATGAGTATAAAGTACTATTGAAATACTAAAGCTTAATGTTACATCACTGTGACTTATGATTCCACATTGTAGGGTTTTTAAGTTTCCACCCTATTACTTTCTGTCATTCATCCATTATCAAACTTCTGCTTGGTTCGTGTTACTTCTAATTTTTGCTTGATTAGAGTTAAAATAAACAAAAGCTAGGATTTCTTGGTTTCTAAGATTGAAGCTGTTTCTGTGGTTAGACACCATGTGTTTCTCAATTGTTCAGCTATATGCACGGATACTAGACAGATGCCCTAGTTGCATAGCACAAAGGCCTATACTAGATTAAGTGCCTACTAACCCTTACCGTCTTCTCCAGTTCCATGGGTGTGTGGTGGGCTACTACTCTTTGCCGCCTAATCGTGGCAGAGTGCATGACACCAAACTTATTTTGGATAAGAATGCTTCCACCACAATTTAGTCGAGAAGTGAGGGGAAAGGAGTATGACAGGCAGATTTTATGGCTAGGAAGGTACGGCACAACACAACTTTGATGGTGGACCAAGCGCATACCGTGGAAAGTAAAATTTGGCAGTGAATCAAACAGTCTCTATCAGCATGATAAATGTCCACAAAAGTGGTACTGTAATAGAGTCGTTAACAGTC
Organism: Triticum dicoccoides; assembly: GCF_002162155.2. NCBI lineage: Eukaryota > Viridiplantae > Streptophyta > Magnoliopsida > Poales > Poaceae > Triticum > Triticum dicoccoides. Next base: position 305,292,749 of record NC_041380.1, on the reverse strand, counting down.
ACTGATGACAGCGCTATTGCAGGCGACGAAGTTGTGGATCAGAGCCGGGGACCCAGATTTATCAGCCTTTGAGCACCGTTCCAATCTAGCTAAACCTAAGGGAAAAACAAAATCCGCCTTATGGAAGTGGTGAGAAACCATCCTTCATGTCCCCATCTTGATCGTCCAATCCATGCTATCCATTGATCTCACGCGATCCTCCAAGATCTCTTTTGGATCAAAAGATGGACGTGACTATTCTATTCTTAAGCCATGGTGATATCAGATTTATTGTGGTACAGTGGCGATTGTACGATTCATGCAGAATCAGGAGGAACATAGTGGACTGGACAGAGATAGACAGCTACAGCCAGTGCCATCCTGACTCGGATTCTCGTGCACTGCGTTGTCCGCCTATCTGCAAAGCTGCAGCTCCAGGCGATTCAGTGGCTGGGAAATTCGCATGAAACAGTATACAATTTTCCGCATACAACAATTCAGCTGTTTTGCCTTTTTTTTTTGAGCGAACTGGTCTGCTTTTGTTTACTTGAGGTATGGTCACATCTTTCTTTTTTGAGGAATTGGCTGCTCTATGCCTATATATTAAGAGGGATGTAAAGGTAAATAAGGCCTGTCACAAGATGGTCTGTAAGCAACCAGAAATTACGACAGGTTCCGAGAGTGAGATGCCGGTGTGGTGCATGCATTGCGAAAGACCCCACCACTCCTCTCCACTGGGCTAGAGAGGGGCGGCTGGAGCATGATCCTTTCCTCGCCGTCCGTCCGTCCGTCCATCCATCAGACAGCCGGTACGACGGTGGCGGTTGTTGGTGATAGGCCATCCCACGTGGGGGCCTGTCCATTTTGGTTTTGGTGGCTAGCCATCTCTGTGTTTTTATCTTTTCAGTTTTTTTTGAGAAAACGCAAAAAGGCTTTTGCGTTTCATTAAATTGCAAAGAGAGAGATAGTTTGTTACATCCTCCTAGGAGGCACCATTACAGGCGAGAAACAAAAAATAACTTCAGTGTACATCCCAGGTCTGTGGGAGGATGACACGCAGGCCTCAAGCACCCGCGGTCGCCCAGAGCGCAACTTCTTCTTTGATCTTTGCAACCAAGACGCTAGTCGAAGGGGTGGCTGCATTGAAGACACAATCGTTGCGATGCTTCCAGGTCATCCAAGGGATCAGCAGCGTCACGGATGTTAGTCCTTTGTGCATCAGCTTGGGTGTGGTCTGGCGCGCCGTGTGCCACCAGGTCGACAGGGAGTTTTCACCATTAGGTGCACTGCAAGGGAGGTGCAGCCAAGACAGGATGTCGTGCCAAATCTGCTTGGTGAAGGGGCAGTCCATGATCAGGTGGTTCATCGATTCCGGCATCTGATCACATAGCGGGCAGCGAGGAGGGTGTGGCAGTCCGCGGCGAGCGAGACGATCAGCTGTCCAGCATCGTCCCAAGCTAGCGAGCCAGTGGAAGAACTTCACTCGCGGGGGGGCCCAGCCTTTCCAATTAAGTTTCCATGCCGGGCAGGAAGTAGAGCCATGGAAGGTGGCTAGGTACGCGGACTGGGCGGTGTATGTGCCAGCAGCATTCCACTTCCAATGGAGCTGGTCTGGATCATCAGAGAGAGTGATATTCTCGATAGCCCTCCAGGTTAGCAAGTATTGGCCAATCTCTTGGATGCCAAGGGCGCCATGGATGTCTGATGCCCATGTGTGCGCCTGGAGGCCATCGGCCACTGTTCTTATTTTGCGGCGGCGCTTGGGGATGAGGGCATATAGCTGGGGGGCGATCTCAGAGATGGATTGCCCGTTGATCCATCGGTCTTCCCAGAACAATGCTCGCCGACCATCGCCAAGGACCATGGAGGTGGACGCAAAGAAGAATGCACGTTCCTCACTGGAGAACTGCAGATCGAGGCCAGCCCAGGCCCTGTTTCCGTCTGTGCGCGCGAACCAGAGCCATCTGGTGCGCAAGGCAAGGCCCGTGCGCTCCAGGTCATGAATGCCGAGGCCGCCTAGGTGTGTGGGGCGACAGACGCGGCGCCAGTTCACGTGGCAGTTGCCATTTTGAGCCTCGGTGCGGCCAGCCCAGAGGAAGCCTCTCTGGATCTTCTCAAGGAGTTTGAGGACTTTCTTCGGCGGCGCGAGCACAAGGAGTTGATGCAGGGGAATTGCACAGAGCACGGATTTGACAAAGGCGAGGCGTCCAGCCTTGTTCATGAGGTGCGCCTTCCAAGTGGGCAGCTTCCCGGCAGTCTTGTCGACGACGGGCTGCAGTTGGGCAGCAGTCGGGCGTCGCAAGGTGAGGGGGATACCCAGGTAGGTGATGGGGAACTGCGCGATGGGGCATCCCAGCGTCGCGATGGCCGGAGCGAGCTCCTCGGCTACGCAACGAATCATCGTGGCCGTGCTCTTCTGAAAATTTAGCCGCAGGCCTGAAGCTCTGCCAAAAAGCTGCAGAATCTCTCTGACCGCCAACGTGTCGCTGGGTGAGGGGTGGCAGAAGAGGATGACGTCGTCGGCATAAAGCGAGATGATGGGGATCGCACGACGGGGGTGCAGCTGTTGCAGGATGTTGAGTTCAGCAGCCCGGCGAAACAAGCGCCCCAACGTGTCGACAGCAAGCACAAAGAGCTGCGGTGACACCGGGTCGCCCTGGCGGAGTCCACATCGATGCGAGATCGCCGGGCCATGCGCGCCATTTAGGAGGACTCGGGTGCTGGCCGACGAGAGCAGGATGGCAATCCAGCCAAGGAAGCGATCACCGAACCCATATCGACGCAGGGCCTCGAAGAGGAAGGGCCATGAGACGGAGTCGAAGGCGCGGGTGAGATCAAGCTTGAGGAGGATGCGCGGAGCTCCCAGCTGGTGGAGGAGGCGCGCCGACTGTCGCACGATCAAGAAGTTGTCGTGGAGGCTGCGTCCGGGGATGAAGGCGTTCTGGATGGGACTGATCAAGTCATTGAGCTTGGGCGCGAGGCGGAGAGACAACACCTTCGCGAAGATCTTGGCGACGAGGTGGATGAGGCTGATGGGCCTGTAGTCGAACAGGCTGGCAGCGTCGGCGCGCTTTGGGATGAGTGTGAGCAGCGCTTGGTTCAGATAACTGAATCCTCGTCCACGGAGCGAATGAAGCTGCTGGAAGGCGCAAACGAAGTCGTGCTTGACGACGGGCCAGCAGGATCGAAGGAACTCCGCGGTAAAGCCGTCCGGGCCGGGCGCCTTGCGCGCCGGCAGGCGTTTGATGGCTTGCCAAATCTCGTCTTCAGTGAATGGGGCCTCCAGGTCGTCAAGGGCGGCCGGCTCGATGAGATGCTGCAGGTCAAGGGCGCAATCTCGAGGTCGATCGGTCCCGAGCAGAGAATCATAATGCGCGAAGGCCGCCGCAGCCATGTCAGTCTGGTCGGTGAGCACGACGCCGTCAACCGACAGGGAGTGGATCCTGTTCTTTTGCTTGCGATAAGTGCACTGGCGATGGAAGAAGGATGTGTTGGCGTCCCCGTCTTTGAGAGAAGAGATGCGCGCGCGTTGTCGAGCCAGGGTTCGCTCGAGCGAAGCGAGGCCAAGGTATGACAGCTTGATCTGTCGGCGGAGCCAGTCTTCGTGGGGCGTGAGCTAACGAAGCTCCTGGGCCGAATCAAGACGCAGGAGCAGCTCGCGCGAGATCGCGAGCTGGTCACGGATGTTGCCCACGGCGCGAGCGCTCCAGCTCGTGAGTTTGCGTGCGGTGGCCTTCATGCGCCGCATTATGCGGCGGAACGGGCTCGGGTCGTCCACCGAAAACCAAGCAGCTGCAACCACGTCTTGGAAGCCGGCAATGCGCGTCCAGTATTCCTCGAATTGGAAGCGCCGGTGCATCGGGGGCGAGGGCGAGCAGTCCAGCATGAGCGGGCTGTGATCGGAAACAACCGAGGCAAGGCAGCGCAGGTGGCACTCGCCGTGCCGCTCCTCCCAATCCGCGGTGCAAAGGACTCTGTCGAGGTGGACCAACGTGGGCGGGGTCTGCTCATTTGACCATGTGTATCGTCGACCGTTGAGGTAAACCTCCTTAAGCGCGAGGTCGTTGATAACACGACGGAAGCGCCCCATCATGCGTCTGTTAATATTCCCTTTGTTCTTGTCTTCGTCTCGGTAGATCAAGTTGAAGTCTCCGCAGAGCATCCAAGGGCCGTCGCAGCTAGCACGGACGTCGCGGATTTCCTGAAGAAACGCGATCTTCTCCTGGTCTTGCTGCGGCCCATATACAATGGTCAGCCACCAGGGGGCGTCCACGCTCGATGGAGTCGAAACCTGGGTGGTGAGCGTGTTGGGGCTGAACATGTGATTGTCAACAGTCACCATCCTGCTCTTCCAGGCCAGCAGGATACCACCGCGAGTGCCAATCGCCGGCAGGTAAACATAGTCATCAAAGTCCGAACCAAGCGTTTCGAGGACAGTGGACATGTGGATGAATTCCATCTTGGTTTCCTGGAAGCAGACGATCGATGCGTCGGTAGACACGACCAGCGAGCGAATGGCTGTGCGCCTAGCGCGAGTGTTTAGTCCGCGCACATTCCAGACGATAATCTTCGGTCCATGATCCATAAAAGCATGATCGACACAGGGGGTACAAGCGCACAGCTAGGCCTCGATGGGCCTGCCAGCGATGACCGTAGTAACCGGTGCGACAGAGGGGTCGGCGGGAAGCTCGCGCCCAACTAGTGCCGCAATGGCCGCAAGGACCGTCTTGGGGATCGGCGCGACAAAGATGTCATCATAAGCTTTCATGGCCTCCGGGGTGATCGCCTGATCCGCGTCAACGATGCCGAGCGTGCGCAGTATTTGCACCTGCGTGCGGCGTGCGGCAGTCGGCGGTGCCCCGATCTTCGTCTTGGCCACGGTGGCCGAGCGCCCGCGCCGAGGTTGGGCGAAGCTCAGCGGCTGTCTTCTCGGTTTACGGCCCGGAGCGGGGAGGACCGAGCTGAGCTGCCTGGTGGCCGCGGCGAGAAAGTCGCCAAGGGTCCAAGAGCTTGTCGAGGGGGCACGCGGGCGGCTGCGGCGGAGCGTGACAGGGGGGGACGCGAAGCGCGTCGCACTTCTGATGGTCGGCGTGGGCGTCTGGACTGCATCTTCCTCCAATGGGCCGTCAGCGAGAGGGCCGGAGGGCGGTGGCCTGGGAGAGTCCAAGTTTTGGGGTCTTTGAAGGATCTGCAGTTGTGTGTGGGCCGCTTCAGGGCTTGCGGGCTGGCTATCAGGCACATCAGCAGTCGGAGCAATCAGCTGGCCATGGGTTGGCGGCTGGACGGCACCAGGTTGGAAGTCCCGTGCGTCCGCCCGCGCGAGAAGATCAGCATGTGGTGCGGCGGCCGTAGGCGCTGATGTGCACGAACTGACATCTTGTCCCGACAAAGGATCATCATCCACTGTGTCGACGGGCAGCACCATTGGGTGGGTGTCCAGGACCGCACTGCATGTGGGCTCAACAACAGTCGCCGTGCCCACCCGGTCGCTAGGCGACGCATGCGACGGGGCCGCGTCTGGCCCGGCGTCAGAGGTGGGGGGTGGGGTTGGCGCCAGCAGTTGGGGGCCAGATGGGGCAGCGACATGCGTGTCCCCCTGCTGAGGCGATCTTGTCGGGGGAGTTGGCACCAGTGGATAGGGGCCA